>NC_047016.1:36647682-36960261 GCF_902652985.1 Pecten maximus | reverse complement strand
AACAGCAGGTTTGTGTAGGTGACTGAAAATCTTCTTTGAAAACTGCACATGCCAGCGGCCCACAAGGTTCTGTACTAGGTCTCATATTATTTAATTTATAAATGACATATTTGATAATCTTCATTTTCATACAAGGAAATTATAGCAGGAGTTCCCCAGGGATCACTTTTAGGTCATCTTCTGTTCCTCGTTTATATTAACGTTATTCGTGGAATTCATCCGTTTCATCCAGAGTTTCTAGACATTGCCAGGCTTGACTAATAACCATTTTACCTCAATAGTTGATCTTTGTCCATAAATCCAAGGTAATTCACCGTGTCCAAGCTCCACATCGGTCTTTTTAGAACTTTGAACACGAGGTCTAAAAGGCTAGAAAGTAGGTAAAGAAAGGTTCTTGGTTGCGCTCCAAATACTATCGTCATTTATGTTTGATATAGCGATGGACCGAAGTGATATTTCAGTGTTCTTTTACATCCATTAGTGTGGCTGAATATTGTATATGGTTATTTCAAACACCTCTGCACTTTAAGGCCAGTCGGAAAAAAAATACACTGTACTTTGAAAATCGCCTTTTCTCCAGTACAAAGAAATTTCCATGACAACCTAATGTTTGTACAAGTCAACTTTCAGTTTGTAAATGAAAACAACAGATAACGTGTCGTGTTTCCTGTGGCCTTATAATAACTGATTTAAAATTGAATTTCCAGCTTCTTCTTGCTCATTACGTTACATAGCTTTCAAAATCCATCCTTGCTACATATACATGTAATTGGACCAAATTCAATCCGAGAACTCATTCTCACTCAGACATCTTTTAAACGAGATAGGACAAAGACAAGTTTTATAAAGAAAACTGTAGGTAATTAAGTATTTAGTAAGGAGACTGCTATTAACAAAAAACATATAGACGAATATATTAATAAATTCAAACTCCAATTAATACATCAGACAGAGCATCTTAACATAATAGTATTGATGTTTTCGTTCGTTAAACCAGAGACCCTCGATAAATAGATAGATATATATCTCTGATCAATCGGACGGATATATAAAGTACTTTTCTGGGACTTGAAATTGCGTACACGGATATTTTGACTGACTCATCGGCCACAAATATAAATCTGGTATCAGTGCCACTGTTGGCACGACATCTAGTTTTACCGTAAAAAAATAAAGCGCAAGACAAAACACACAAGAAACGAACAATAAAAAGACAAATAATACGTATGCGACATTATTCGTATTGTTCAGGGGTTTAACTTCAGTTTTGAAATACCGTTGTATGTAAAAGGCACAGTTAGTATCCTACTTGTATATAAAATATAATCTAATATATGTCCTTGATTTAAGTAAATGATCATAATGTCATATTGAATTTTATTCCTCTTTACAATCTCTTTACTAAAGGCAACAGCAACCATTGATCTTCTTTGTCAGGGAAGGCGCACAGTATCCAATGAGTCTATTTAGCAATTTTGATTTTGATACCTCTGCTGAAGGTATTGGATTGAGGCAAGGATAAAAGTACTTTGGTATTTGGGTCTTCGTAAATATCACGGAATGGTCTGAGTGGTTTAACGATTGAAGCTGTTCGATGGGGGAATTCTTCTTTAGAATATATGATAGATAATTACAAAATTCCAGGGAGTTTCTTTTATAAAGTTTTTTTTTTATATACTGATGATACGTTCCCCCGAATTTTGAGGAACGTTCGAAAAACTGTATCCAAGAGTAAATTACTGCACGTGCTGTGTGTATTAATACCTTTGTACACGAGGGATTTCTTGTTACTTATGTTGAAAAAATCTTGGACACAGTACCTCGTTGGTTTAATAAAAGATTGCTATTTTGTATTTTGCCGGAGAGTTTCCGTTCATTTTAATTCTCGTTTTGATGTTTCCCAATGCTTTATGTTACATTTCCGTATCGTTGATCTCCTTGTTTTCTACTCAATAAAAACATCTAATCACTAAAATCACATTCAATAATTTAATCCAATGGAATATAAGTAACAGTCCTTTCAATAAGTAAATTAGGGCGAGTTGAAAGTACATTCAATATATACATGTATACAATTTGGCAAATTAATAATTACAAATGTAACGTTTTCAGAGTGATGCCAGTGGAGTATTATCCTCCGTGATTATTTGTCATATAATATATATCTTTGTTTTTACAGATTTCATCTTATTTTTTTTGCATGTTAAATTTGCTTGTCCAGATTCACACCACTCTGGTGATCAGTCGGGAGTCGTAAAAGCCCCATCTCTTCTGACCAAGTCGTCCTTTCCTTGACCAGCCAAACGCTACGTCACCATTCATTACTGTTAACTTCTGTTTAAATGTGTGATCTGAAAAATGACGTAGATATTTTAGTAAATGTTGTATCAAATTTGATTTATTTTTGTCAAAGAGAAGTTTGTAAACAATTTTCCAGAACCTGGATACATTTCATAATTATACAAATATAACATAGGTATTAGAACAAAAGTCCAGAATATTTGACACGTAGTACTACCAGTACCGAGGGTCAAGAAGTGTGGACTATTGCACTGACACCCATGATATACTTCTTTTACTATACTAATCACTTCAACACACTTAGGATACTGAATTCTCGACTTTCCTGTAGGTCTAGAAGTAACCATGACTTACCTCGCTTTAGCTTCAAAAACTCGGGACCAGTCGATGCTTTAGACCCTATTGCCTTGAAGTAACAGCCGCTGTTCGAGTTTCTGTCCATAGCATCATTCATTTCTGTATTAAAAGCACAATTAATTTAAAAGAAAGATGGAAGTGGTTTGATTACAATACTATAATGTTCTACTTAAAATGATGCTTAGAGGCTAAACCAAGGTCTGATAAAGGATTTTCAGTTAGGGGGGCGTGCCAAATTACGGATTAATGGGCAAATTTATATCACTATTTAGAAGGATCATATTCGTTACCAAATTTGTCATCCGGGTGTTCCAAGATAGGGGACATATCACACGTTCTTGCAACAATAATATGCCTCGATTTAGTTTTTAGAAGATAGAAAACAGACAGAAATTAAGCAATTTGTGTGGAATATCACTAAAATCTATTTTGTATTTAAATATCTCACATTACGTAAGTATAAATTACACACACCTTCGCCAATACTTCCCGGGGATGACGTCATGAGTTCATTGTCGTCCATTTGTACTTTTCTGTGTCGAGGAAGACAAACCATGTGACCTCTCGGTAACAGCTCCGAGAACCCGGTGGCCGTGATGACCTCCTATAATCAAACGGACAGCGAATTATAATTCTAATTAATGCTATACAGGGACGGGGAGTTATAATCTAATGTACATCTAGCTACTGTTTCCCGATATAGAAATAGGTTTACACTGGAGATAATTATTGATGTGCTGGCTAATATATGTCATTGCTAATGTCAAGTTAAGAAGGGAAATAACGGAAAAGAAAACCCATCAACGCAAAAATCGAAGAGACGCCTTTCCTGATTTTCACCATTCAGCTTAGTCGTCTTTTGGCTTTGTTGACTTCTTTTGATATGTGCGGGAATTTGCTGTATTTGTATGTCCATACACAATGTGTTTGTAGAGAAGTTGCTGTATTTGTGTGTCCGTACACAATGTGTTTGTAGAGAAGTTGCTGTATTTGTATGTCCGTAGACAATGTGTTACTAGAGAATTATCAAGATCTACTCACTTGAACATTTGGGTATTCATATTCCATGCTGCACTTCGGAAGCAAACTCTGGACGATATTTCGAACCTTAATGGTCTTTATACGAGATTTCAAAATCTGGTATCTGAAACATAAGAAACCACCATTGATATCATAACAGAGCCACCATGTTTGTGTTCATAAAATGCATGATTCAGTATTTTGAAACGCTAAGCCTTCCAGATTTTTCTTGCCTTGATCCATTCCACGTACATCTACATTTCGTTCAAACTTCTGTCCTCTTTTATCGATTTTGAAATAGAAAATAACAATTTAGTGTAAATTTCGTGTCTTGGAATATAGATATATATATATAAATTGATATAACTCACCTTGTGTTACTGCAGTCTAAGTCAACATGGTCAATAGTCGTCGCCATGTTTTCAAGAGTTTTACGGAGTCTGATTTCAATGTTCAGGCACAGAAATTGACGAAGTTCTTGTTCAAGCTGTAACAAATGATGTTTAATACTTAGTCATCTAAGGTTTAGCTATGTATCACTTCTCCATAATATTTAAATCTAAGAAAGCTGGTGTTATATAACAGGAAAAAGAAAGTTCGAATGATTTCACAGTGTGATCTTCAGTCGACAATAAACAATTAGCGAAAATACAAAGGTTTCCAGGAATATATCTGGGCAATAGATTTACTTCTACATCGTTTAAAAAATATCTCTACAATAGCGTTGATAAGTAGAATTTTCTTTGTCAAAAAAAAAATATGACAAACCTCTTCCATATCTAGACGTAAACGTCTTTCTTTATACAACATGTCCCGAAAGTAGTTCGTCATGGTGTTGTGAACTGAAGTGGAGCTTTCTTCTTTTATTTTGTAATTCATCCATTTCCTCATGGCGTCATCGTAAGAAACGTGGTCTTTTTCCAGGAGTGCTAATTTCTTTTCTTGTGATTTTACTAAGATCTGTCGTTTTGTCAGGTGATTGTGACTATCCCAGCATTTCTGATAACAGAAACAACCATAATCAAATCTGTATCACATTGAAAGTTTTAGATTGACAAGAAGTGCCTCACGATCGACATTAATGAAAAATGAATTAAACATCGGGCAAGCTCGCAAAACATCGTCTCGTCTTCCGAAAACACCCGAGGTATTACTAATGAAAAACCTACCTGTTGGAGATCCTGGAGTTGTGGTAGAATAGCTTTGTGTGAGGAAGCACGTCTGTGAAGTTCCAACATCATTAAGTGTATATCTTTCGTTTCGGATGATGTAAACCTGCCACATTAATGTACAATATATTAAATGACGTAATAAATATCTTATCCCGGTTTTTATACATATACGTCTATAAATCAACATACATATTCAATCCGTGTATGATATGATATCATATATGGATGTTTCATACTTACGTGCATCCAGAAGTTTTGTTCACGGTGCCATTTCTCCCTGATGACGTCATGGCGGTGCAGGCTACGTAAGCGACGTCCTTCAGTAGCGCAACAATGTCTTGGAGACCTGAAGGAATGGATGTGAGGGAAATAAATGGGGAGAAATGGCACAGTGTCAACAGTACTGAGCGTCAACATACGGGCGTGGCTAATTTAAACCATGCAAGTCACAGTCTCAGATTCGGCGTCAACGCACAAGACATACACAATATGGCACGCTGTATTATATCAAAGCATCATCATGCAGGGACAAATTGTGAATTGTTTCATTATACAGGGACAAGCAACGTCAACATAAACAAGGTGGTCAGGTGGCACAGTGGTAATACAATTGCCTTTCATCCCCTGGTACTCCAGTTTCCAGTCGCATACATGTAGATCGTGAGTTCGATACACAGTCGGTGCATAAATAAAAATCGTCATTTTTAAGCAGAAATTTTCTTTTTACAACTTATCTCGACAACGCTAAGTAGATGACATATCTGGGCAAAAGTAAAAAGTACATTTTAAGTCGTGTTACCGTAACGCAACCTAAATAACACAATGGCAGAAATATGCCACCATAGAAATTATATATAAAGTATGCAGTGCATATTTACCGTCAAAAGTGGTCTTCTCAGCATTCGCAATGTTCCGTAAAGCATAGATGCTATGTGAGCAAAGAAAATATGTCTGTAAAAACACACACAATAATATGTAAACTTTAATTCCAGGGGGGTGGGGGTTGGGGGGGGGGGGGGGGGGGGGGGGGGTTCTTCCATTCGTCGACTTGAACTTTTCATTAAATTCTCATTGGAGCTCTATCTATCAATACACTTATTGATTAAGTTTTTTCACCAACCCCTTTCTAGAGTTTAAAAGTATTAGATTGTTCACTAAAATGACTGAACTTTTTTTCACTCACTCTACTGGTGGATATTTATTTTAACGTACATTTACCAGTATAACAGAGGTGAAATGATTTCATAATTAATCCAATAAAGTGTCATCCATAATAGCCTTTATCGATACAGCCAATACGTGGATATATCTCAAATTTCAATTATCAGTTATACTACAAATATCTGTATAGTTTGATAAGAAACTAAACTGTCTTTCAGGACTTCACAATTCTTAATGCAATTCTACTTCGGGACACAGATAACTTATAATTATTAATTTTAGAATGTATTCCTTGTAAATAATAGCCGCATTATTCCGCTCGACTAGAGCGGTACTTCTCTTTAGCTCGATCGGATGAGCGTAAGACTCGTCAACTGGAGGGCCCGGGTTCGATCCATAGCAGAGGCTGGTAATTAAGATTTAAGTAATAATGCGCTCTGTAACATTAGGGTCCGTGTAGAACTCAGGGAATTATACTTAACATTACTTGCGATTTCAAACATCGCTGTAACCCCTAAAAATAAACAGGAACAAATCTCGAAGACAGGGTCTTTCCTGGAGGGGAAGTCTGTAACCCTGGTAAATACTAGCGGCGATATACTGCTCGGCTAGAGAGATCTTCTCTTTAGCTCGATCGGGAGAGGGTAAGACTAGTTAGGGGTCCCGGGTTTGATCCCTAGTGGAGGCAGTGAATTAAAATTGATTAAGACTGATAAATACCGCCGTGATAAATTTGATTGTCTTGTAACAGATAGCATGGTTAATTAACGGTCTGTTACAAGATAATCAATAACATGCATGACTATCACTATAGTATCTATTAGTCTTGAGTAAATTACAGCTGACAGTATATGTCCGTTACAAAAATCTTATTAAAGAAAATATACATAAGTATACTAATACCTACCTTTGTAGTGCGGTCTCCAGCGGCTTGGCCTGAGGAATGTATAGTCTATACATGATTCTGAGAGGAGTTGTTGAGAGTTTAGAAAATAATACTACAGACGAAAACTAAGTCTGGCGTTGTCAAAGAAGGTTTCCTTTGATCACGTGACGGTAACCAGATGCTACCTTATAGCGTCATCGTCATTGTGACGTCATCGTAATTATTCTGCGCCATATCAATGGTCTGTGATTACGACTTAGGGGCGATAACTCATGAGCTAGATAGATAGCTAAATACCTGGGAAATATACCACAAGAAGTAATGATTATTACTGATAAGTATAATTCCATAAAATGTTTTGGTCAAAATGCGATTTATATTGAGATTATGTACACTCAACTGGTCGTTTAGAATTTACACATGTAGTTCCTATGGTTTTTTGTTTTGTTTTTTTGGGTTTTTTTTATAGAGAATATGAACGTCCACTGCAAGAGGTTAAGATGTTTTCCCCGTAGGATCGTCTATTTGATACCGGTTATAATTTTGTTTTAGAATACAAATATTACCCCGTACTTTTATAAGACGGTTACTCGTGATCATAATATTTACTTAGCTGTGTCACCAGTATCCTGAAAACGAAGGGAAGTAAGATATGTTTACGAGATATGCATGCAGTGTGCATTTTTTTTTTAGAAAGCGTTGCTTTTAAAGGTTCATCTCGTCGTCAAACTCAAGATCAATATAAATAACAGCACGTAGTCCAATAAAAACCTTTGGAATATATCTTTAAAATTGATCGCTTTGAACGATTATCTAATGGTATTTCTAAAATTCATGGCAAGCCAAGCAAGTTGTCAGTTATTCCTTGAACAATGCCGATCCACTGCTTAAAAATCACGTTAGATAAACTTACTTGTTATATATAACTTGGTTAGTTATACCGTGTATAACAACGCGGCTTAGCATAAACCTACATACATAATATACACATTAATTAGAACTTTAACACGTAATCGAGATGCCAAAAATGTAAACTGAAATTATTTTCACCAAACTTATATCAATATGTATTCTGTGAATGACTTATTTCATTTTAAAGGGACATTCCTTCGTTAGGACAGCAGAAACGTGCAAAATTTTTATTGGTGGAATCTATAAACGAACAAGGAGTATGTGAGCGTTTGTACCTACTAATGACATTAACGCCGATATGTACGGGAAAATGACGAATCATACACAGAAACCGGCTGTCTTTGCGGTAATTAGTGATACTTCGGGGCGAATTAAGAGTTTTTACAACTTAACACTTGGAGAACTTCGGTTTACCTTGCGAGAGAATCTGCTGTATTAATGTAAAGATTATGACATTTACTCTATGTTTAATATGTAACTCTCGGTCCACTGCGATTTCACTTTTAGTTTAGTTTAAACAGTATTATATTGAATTAATAGAGATTGCGTGTAAAAATACAAAAATATCATTTCATAATTTGTAAAAGGATCTGGAAACAAGCTTAAAGCTTATATCAATCCATCTCCCTCAGAAGTTTAACACAATTTTGTCTAGCCGAGTGGTCAAGTCATAACACTACTTAATCATTTTACAATGTACATGTATATAGGTAGCAATAGAAATGTAAATGTATTAAAACTTAAAATCTACATTTAAGGTATGAAATGCCAGTTAAAGAACATTGATGGAACATGTATATAACAAAAATTATTTGCGAGTTGTTTGAATACTATACATTGATACATAATTACCACGTACCTAGTTTTGATTTAGAGTTCTCTTTTTATGTTATTTTGTTATTTTCGTTTATTTGTGTGAATTAGATATACGGTTGTATTTCTAAACTTGTAATACCGATTGCTATATGTTTTGTGACAAACAGTGTATTGTCGGTCAGCGATATAGCATCTTAAAAACGTGACACTGTTGTTGTGTCTCACCTGAGATTTTTACACAGGTGTTTGTTTCCTGATAATGTATAATTAGAAGTGTGGAATGACGTTTAACACGAAGTATTAAGAAAAACAAAGAAAGAGATATTGTGTTACTGATGAAATCGGCCATTCGGAAAAAATACACTAAAGTTAAACATTCGTGTGTATACAATAATGTTAGTGTTTTATCTCACAAAATAGTTATGACCGATGACACTGACCCCTGGTCTTGTACGGTATACTCATCAAGGTGCGCTAGCCTTGTCCCCGCGAGGAGCTTGGCCGGACAAATGAGAGTTTCAATTGAGCCTCACACGAAGGAATACTCTGTTTACGCGGGCTAACATTAATAAACAGACGTCCTTATATAACGTTTTCATCCACGCCCAGGCTACAAAGGTCTCCATAACTAACGAATATATCATTTTAAACATATCTATATAAGTCAGAGTAGCTGGGAACATATTCTTTTTTCGTTTTTTATTACACAGACTGAGGCTTCGGTAAAGCATGGCGGTATCGTGGGTGTTTTTCCTTCTTGGACTCCTTCCTCTTATCAAGGCATTCTGCTTCACCCGCTACGGGCGAATCGACGAAACAGGTATGATATAACAAGTATAATAGTAATAATTTGTTATTGTCTCGCCTGCGACGACAAAAACCGAGAAGGCGCTAGTATAGTGTTACTTTTCCGGCGGCAACGACGTCGGTGACGGTGATGGCGTCGTCAATCCCTTTAAAGTTTTGCTTTGAGAGTTTTTGTTCAGACGTCGTATCTTAACAAAACATAAGCTAAGTTCATACCATTTTCAGAATAGCATCCAAATTTTACTACCAAAAGTTCTAAACAATTAAAAAGATTGAGAGATTCTTCGCAACCTGACTTCAGTGATTTGCAAATGCATTGTAACTTGTCAATTTTGAGGAAATAAAGAAATATAATAATAAGAACAAGTTTTATTCCATCAAAATCTGGAATGTTGTAATATGGTAATAAGATAGATATGTCAACCAACCAAATACATAACGTGATTTCTATTTTGTTTGATCCCTTATGTTTGAGAAATAGCTATATGATTCTCAAGTTCTTTTGAACTTATTTTAATACATCTGACTGGCATTCTTCTCTTTTCCTGATGCTAAAAACTGTTTGGGTAGTTTTCAGATATTTCTGACAAATCTACCTGCCTCCTTATTTCACTCAACGAGTACTGAAACATTTAAGACATATTTTCCTCTCACATCTTGAGAGAGCTAACACTCTGATGGAACTAACATCTTGAAAGAAATCACATCGTAGGAGAATTCACATCTTGAGAGAGCTCACACTCTGAGATAAATCACATCTTGAAATATTTCACATCTTGAGAGAACTCACATCTTGAGAAAACTCAAATCCTGAGAGAACTCACATCTTGCGAAAACTTGCATCTTGAGAAAACTTGCATCTTGAAAGAATTCAAATCCTGAGAGAACTCACATCCTGAGAGAACTCACATCTTGCGAAAACTTGCATCTTGAGAAAACTCAAATCCTGAGAGAACTCACATCTTGAGAGAACTAAAATCCTGAGAGAACTCACATCTTGAGAAAACTCACATCTTGAGAAAACTTGCATCTTGAAAGAATTCAAATCCTGAGAGAACTCACATCTTGAGAAAACTCACACCTTGAGAAAACTTGCATCTTGAGAAAACTCAAATCCCGAGAGAACTCACATCTTGAGAGAACTCAAATCCTGAGAGAACTCACGTCTTGAGAAAACTCACATCTTGAAAAAACTTGCATCTTGAGAGAACTCAAATCCTGAGAGAACTCACATCTTGAGAAAACCCACATTTGAGAAAACTTGCATCTTGAGGAAACTCAAATCCTGAGAGAACTCAAATCTTGAGAAAACCCACATTTGAGAAAACTTGCATCTTGAGAAAACTCAAATCCTGAGAGAACTCACATCTTGAGAGAACTAAAATCCTGAGAGAACTCACATCTTGAGAAAACTCACATCTTGAGAAAACTTGCATCTTGAAAGAATTCAAATCCTGAGAGAACTCACATCTTGAGAAAACTCACACCTTGAGAAAACTTGCATCTTGAGAGAACTCAAATCCTGAGAGAACTCACATCTTGATAAAACTCACATCTTGAAAAAAACTTGCATCTTGAGAGAACTCAAATCCTGAGAGAACTCACATCTTGAGAAAACCCACATTTGAGAAAACTTGCATCTTGAGGAAACTCAAATCCTGAGAGAACTCAAATCTTGAGAAAACTCGCATCTTGAGAAAACTTGCATCTTGAGAGAACTCAAATCCTGAGAGAACAAATATAAGGAAAATAAAGCGCATTAGTCTGAATGATATTATACATCTGTGGTATGCTTAACTGTTCATAATGTGATACAACTAACAAGTTTGGTTAGAATTGAATATGATGTTTCAAACAACAGAGTTAAACTCAAAAACGGGAAATCACCAAGCTGGACAGGTTAGGAATTTGATTACGTGATTTATTTTGCTGTAAACATGAATATATGTAATCGTTAAAATGTTTCTTTCAGTGGATGTGCTGTGTGTAGTAGGTTTACAAATCATTTTCCCGCGTGGTCGGATATTTACTTTAGTTGGGCGTTCGTCCCTGTGAGAAAGGCTTTGGATTCTGTTCCATGGCCGAGACATTTCAGAGTCTATCAAAATGGTGGATGCTACTCTTGCTTAGCGCTCAGGGTTTTGGGGGAATGAGACGACTGGTTCGCCCGTTGTCAGAAAGTGTGACCGGTGGGGTGTCCTGCTGGGTGTCTTCGGCGATATACTTCAGTGAGGTAGCACTATATAAAGTCAGTATCAGTTCCGCACTATCACAAGGAGACATATACAGACATACCACTGCCCCCAAAGCTTTCAAACATACAGAACACACACGTATATCGTACATTGAAGGGGAAGCTGTCCTTTAATTATCTCGACAGTTGATATGAAGCTAAACGATACCAAACTAAACAATTGTCCCTCTCAAACTTTACGGATATAAAGTGATGAAATATGACTTAAAAGACATTTAACATACATGTTTCATAGCTATGTTTATTTATAGTTATCACTGAAATTAATTGGATTAATTTATGAAATATAATTCAAATGTCATTTTAATTCCGTAGATCATGTTTAAGTCCGTAATGTATAATGTAATTAGACATTTCAATTTATCGTTTATTTTTACAGACGCATCTTAATTCTAAACGAGGATCTATTAAAAAAAGAAGCATTCAGAACTTTCTAGTATATCGTATTAGGTATATCCCATAGTTTTGCTTTATTTGAAGGAAACATTTCAGCATATATATGTCACTCTTGTCAAAATTAGTTTAAAAAAAAGAAAATTTGACAAGAGATTCCACAGGTAACTTCGAACCCGCAATTGAATTATCTTTTTGGTTCTGTGACTGAACTTGTCTACTTTCCATTCTTTCCCTTGTTCCTTTTTATTATTCAACAACAAGTGGAATATATGAATGAAATCGAAGAAAGATCGAAAACGAACTTTCTCAGAAACAGCATTAACAACTCTCAACTATAAAATCATAGATGGTTCCATATTGGCTATGTTTGTTTGTTTGTTTGCTGTTGTTTTTTCTGTCATGTCTTTAAATTGAGCAATTAGGGGAGTTTAAGTTATTGCAATGATAACTTTGATTATTACTAGATACCAAGGGAAACCGATATGCAAAATTTGAGAAAGATCACAGAAGAACTTTTTGAAAACAACCTTCCACGGCAAAAATTCAAAATGGCCGCCGAGTAGCGATTTTGTTTTCTAATGAGTCTCATAATTCAATATGCAAAACTAGAAATCCAGTAGAACATACGCATTAGATAATATGACTTTCGAGCAAAGCTAACAACATATACATCCTTCATAGCTTTATCTGACTATCATAACTGCTCTCTTTGCCAGAGTCCCACCTCTGCGAGTTTGCCTTGAGTATGATAATAGCACGAGAGATCACGATAGATATAGGAGTCACTTTTTGGATTGTTATTGTCGGTGTACAGTGTGTAGACCAAATCTTTTGTGAGTACGACAGCAATATAAGGTCTTAGAAAAGCGTCGACCAAACCAGAGGGAAGTTTGAACAAAAATTTAAAAAGAAATAGATCAAGATGGTAACCATTGAAAATGTACAACGAGAATAAACCCAGGTGTTCCGGGAGAGTACAAAACAGGGCATCTACCATGTTAGGAATATCTACATTGTACCTCGTCAAATCACGATATACTTTACTTTCTCTATATTTCCCCAGGACCTGTTGACTCAGCCCTCATACTTCTAACTAATGTTTACACGCATACATGTCCACGCTACACACTGTCCTAGTAACTGTCTGTCACAGTCATTCGAGTGGAAACAACAAGCTCATTGAGAGAGTGACGGATAGATTGTGTCATTTTAGATTACATTAAAATGAAAGATACTGAAAACATAAATTAACACAATAAAGGTAAGACATTAGATTTCTGGGAATACTTTTAAAAATATCATAAATGTAGTCGTTATTGTGTTGGGCTATTTTGACACCTGCTAAATCTCATTGTCTTTTTTTCTGCTTAGGTTATGTTTTATTTTTAAAATATTGTTTTTTCTTTAATTAAACTGACTGAAATTCCGTATCGATAACTTGAATGTTATTTAAAAACGGAAAGAAATCTTGGAATTAGTGGATAGCGATTCAAATATTGTTTAAGTAGTCAATGATTTGTGTTTATTTTATGGATGAATAATGTGCTGAAAATTAAATAAATGTAACCCATAGTCGATCAAAAGTTACAAAATAGGGACTGATCAAAAATGGACAAAATAGGGACTGGTCAAAAATGGACAAAATAGGGAATGTTCAAAAATTGACAAAATATGGACTGAATAAAAATGGACAAAATAGGGATTGGTCAAAAATGGACAAAATAGGGAATGATTAAAAATTGACAAAATAGGAACTGATGAAAAATAGACAAAATAGGGACTGGTCAAAAATGGACAAAATAGGGACTGAATAAAAATGGACAAAATAGGGATCGATTAAAAATGGACAAAAATAGGGACTGATTAAAAATGGACAAAATAGGGATCTATTAAAAAGGGTCAAAATTTGGAATTGATTAAAAAGGGACAAAATATGGACTGATTAAAAAGGGACAAAATACATCAATGTAGGGATTGATTAAAAAAGGACAAAATAGGGACTGATTAAAAATGGACAAAATAGGGACTGATTAAAATGGTACAAAACAGTGACTGCTTAAAAATGGACAAAATAGGGACTGATTAAAAATGAACAAAAAGGGACTGATTAGAAATGGACAAAATAGGGATCGATTAAAAATGGACAAAATAGTGACGGATTAAAAATTGACAAAATAGGGACGGATTAAAAATGGACGAAATAGGGATTGATTAAAATTGGACAAAATAGGGACTGGTCAGAAATGGATAAAATAGGGACTGATTAAAAATGGACAAAATAGGGACTGATTAAAAATGAACAAAATAGGGACTGATTAAAAATAGATAAAATAGGAACTGATCAGTCACAAAACAAAACAAAAACAACATTGTTCTATGAACCACATAAACATGACGTTATGCTTTCTCCTATCAGATACCCCACGCTAATCGCTAATAATGATATGAGTCTGAAGTAAAATTTTAAGATGACGATTTCAAATTCCTTGTATGTTGATAAAAAAACACATATTGTACAGATTCACTAGAAAACTGCTCGTTAAAAAAAACATCAATATTATCAAGATATTCAAGACATTTTTGAACAAATATTTCATGTCAGGTTATAGTTCAGGAATCAGATTAATTTGTAAAAGCACTAAATATACAATAATAATATGTATGTCAAACTGTTAATTGTTATTCCCTTATTCGTTACTTATTGTAAATATGATGATTCCTTGTCCTCAGTGGCGTCATTACCATGAACGTTTGTGGAAAGATTTACTAAAATTTTCCGATTTCCCACTCCTTTTAATCTCGCCGTACCTTTTATTGCAATGAATGTTAAGTTAGCAATTACTGTATATCCTATACTGCTTTAAAAATCTTGATTAACAGATGCAATATCACAATTATTGTACTGTACTTACTTACTGTTCGTTTATACTTTGCTTATATGTTTGTTATGACAACTAATGACATAATAGATGGTTAAGTGTACTTATAAATTGTCCATTCATTCTAGAACTGTATGCCCATTTTGTTCACCCCAATTCTTTGCTAGTAGATTACAAATGATGATTTCTCCATTATTATAGTTTTGGAGTATACCATTAACATTGTAATGTTATTGATATTCAAGGTTGAAATGTTAAGTCATTAATATATGACATTTACAACATATAGTAATACATATATAAATCCCTATCCTCTAACGAGTAGAGTCATATTGATCTCCGTGACCCCATTTCATTTGACTATGTGATTCAGGATTGATATGACGGCTGTTGCAATTCTGACTGGTGATGTCTAAGAAGGCAAAAACTGAAAAATTGAGAAATGTTTTGGCAATATGATAATATATCTATAAACTGACGATTACCATCTATTCCTGCTTCAACTCAACTGTTATTTTAGACCCTCAGGACAAGCAAACCGATCATGAAACGAATCCTTAAAATATCTCATTAACTTTTGATACTTATAAATTAACAGACAAGTGCTGCTAGTGTAATTCTGAACGTGTATATCTGCAGGAAGATTTGTGGTATCTAGACTTAGGATGTTGTATTACTATAAGGTAATGTTTTACATGTTTGTATCTGTCAGTGTCCGGCCGACAGATCCCTGTTTGTGAGTATAATGGATTGGACATCCTTGACGGGTCGTCGTTCAGGACAGCAGCTTGTATGGACTGCAAGTGTACAAATGGCCTCATACAGTGCTGTGGGTATGTATCTTACGTTTTTTTATACACAAAAGAAATTTAATACATAGCGAAACTGAATCTTTAATCATTTTATGTGATATCTATATCTAACTGATATTCGTTATGTAATAGATGCTCGTTTAGTATTGCAAGCATTTACTTTATAGTACGCCATTTTTTATTATGTTGTTCTTGGTAATTAATTATAAACATATTGTTTATAACGAGAGATTACACACGACATCCTAATTTGAACGATATTTATAAAACGAAATATAAAGGTTTATATATAGCGAACATCAGGCAGGTAGTGGGTTTCATACGAAAAGAAAAAGAATGTATAATTATTGTCACCATAAACCAAGCTTTTGCTGTCAATTTTGTTTAAAAGTAAATTTTCGCACGCTGATACGTAATCTGAAATAGCGATGTTTTCACTCGAAGTAATTTTTCTTTGATGATGTCGTAATGCATTTGGAAGTAAGTGCTTTCATGAAGCTATGTGACGTCAGAAAATAATGGGGCAACTACAACCAATGTCTTGTCAGGTGTTCATAACACAATTAATGAAATGCGTAATGTAATATTAAACACAGATATAAGTGAAGCTATGTAAAATTTATAAATATAGTATAACTGTACCGCAAACGATCTCCATTTACGTGCAGATTCCCTTTAAAGCCCAGAAATTACATTACATTTTAAATTCGTTGATATGTAAACATTACTTTTGTATAGTAACAGTACTGCTGTATTAATTAAACATGCATTTCATTAAAGTTTCGGCGTTCAGAACGAGACCACGTACGCCCCGCCCTCCTGTACAGTGATATCGGACGGTTGTGAACCACTGTTGGTTCTGAAGAGTAACCAGACATTAGGCTGCTACACCGGGTTTCCTATCAAGGACAGTCGACCTCCGAATGGTAACCCTGGAAACAACCCACAATTTCCCGGCTCAAATTATCCGTTTCCATTCCTTTTCCCTCCGACATTCTTCCCAAGAAACCAACCACAGCAAGACAATTCTTTAAGTAACTTATTTCTGTTGGGACGTCTAGCTGAAGGGTTGTGATCCCATTGTACGGATCATCTTTTCTAGCGAAGCTATCTGTATCAATTAACACCTATGAACACTTACTATACGTATATATATGCCTTTCGTGTATTGTGTAATCAAACCACACATTCTGTTTTCTAATTAAAACTTAATTAAACATCTAAAACATATTTATATTTTGCATTATTTCTTTTCATATTTAACAACCATAAATGAAACATTTGTTGCTACTTTTTAAGTGCTAGAATACTACATATACATGTATTTAACAATAAAACGCTTGGTAGATTGTACTTATTGGTATGATCAATACAATCTGGGTGGCAGATAAATAGAATGACGACCAGATTGCATTGATATTGAAAATAAATACAATCTAACAAGCGTTTAATTGAATTGTTATATTCACATTAAGATACGTTAAACTTCACTTTCTCTTGGCTAAATCTGGGGTTTAAGTTCAGCTATTCCCCTGTTTGTTCCATTGAAAGAACGGCACATCTGAAATCGATTTCATTGTGGTGCTTGGTTTGCATTCAAATACAAGCATCGGCGTGACTATGATCAACAAAGCACCAATGAGGTCATATTTACGCGAAATCCTTGCTAGGTTTGATTCACCCGCAACGCATTGCCAAACATTTTTCTGACGCTGACGGAAGTGACGTTACATGTATGTGATCTGGGCTGTATTTATACGGTGATTAATACCATCTGGTTTAACACATGAGTAATGTGAGATTGTCACACAGAATGTAAATATATAGAATAAGGCTCTTACGTAGAAAGAATCAATAATTTAGAACCTATATATATATATTAATCATCATTTTTGCGATGATGGCCGAGATACAATACTGTGAATTTAATTATCGCTGAAAACTATTATAGAAAGTATTTTTCTATCCCAGCGTTACTATATCGGTGAAGGTGACATATTTCTGAGATTAAAAGTCATGATAACACATTTTCAATTCTGTATCAGACGCTGATTTGTCTACACCCGGTCACGTTTTATTCCATTCAACATCGAATTGCACTGAACATACAACATTCCGTGCTCTGGCTTTGATACCGAATTGTAATAAAACAGTTATGACTAAGTACCATAAATGTATACTATTATTTAGGACATTTCATGTTTACTAATACATGTAGTTAAGTCGAATTAGTTAAAACCAAATGTATGGTCGACCCTGCTGCCTATCCAACACAAACTCCACAGTAGATAATCTGTTTGGCACTTTTTTAATACACGATTCAATTTATTTTTTAAAGACAGAACATATCCATTTTAACGTGTTAGGGAAAGTGCTTTGCAGATACCCGACTATATCAATAGCTTATGCTTACTAACCCAGTAGAATAAAATGTTAAGCAACTTACTCATTTTCATATTGGTTATCAATTTTTATAAGAATTGGACATTTCCCATAAATCTCATTTGAGCAAACCATGTCATTTATAGACCGGTATGCAGTTGGTGCTAAGTTAGATCATTATCATAAGATAATTGGACGTCACACTATTGTTAAATTGTTTTACACGTTAAGTAGTATCATTTGATGTTATTGTACATCCGTGTTCTAAAATATTCTCTTTGTTTAGTGAAGTATGTGTTACATTAGGGACTGTCAATAACCAATTGCTCATAAATAATACTCATCATGATCTATCTACGCTTCAAATAATATACTACTTGGTTAATCTTGATGTAAACATTTATTATCTATGAAACATGAGATCGTTCGCGACTTGTTGTGAGAGCATCCTAAACGCACTATATGCTACCCAATCGCTGTTGGTAAAATAAAGTGTATGATAAAATTGACAAAATTTGAAAGAATGATTTTTTATTATTCATCTGGCTAATGCTTGGTGTTTTAAAGTTTCACATTGCAGAAAGTGAAAATGGAAGCCAGTACTTACAATCTTCCATTATCAATAGAAAATGACAACAATAGAAAGCTTTCCAAACACGTAGTACAGTCTTTGCCAATGATACGGTTGAAGGTAACGGCGATTCACAACATTCAGTGACCAGTGAGATAGCACAAGGAAGATATTTTTATTATATACAAAATGTACATACATAAATATGTAAAGGTCATACATTGTATTAATTTATTAGGTATATTTATAGTTTATAATACCAAGTACTGGTGTCGGAATCCGTCTACATCAGATATACATTTTATCACAGACATGTTGCATCAGCAAATTTCACTCAAACTTGTTCTATACTTAACATTGATAGATCTACGATCTGAAACTCCTTACGAACCGGTCAAATTATATACTCCGAATGGAGTCCGTTTAAACAAAGTCCACTGTATACAAAAGTGAGTGATGATTCCTAACGAGGCGTACATCATACTCATTGTTGACAGACTTATTACATATTGTTCAGGCGTTCCATTAAGCTAGTCCAAGAAGTTTCATCGCCAGTAGACGATTGAGTTCCATGTCTGTCGATGGTGTTTCGGAATTTGTTTTTGAAACAGTTTCCTCTTTAGGGGCTGGGAATGGTTCGTTGGTTCTCCTCATTGTAATTGACCTAGAAAAGGTTTTTTGAGGATCCTGTGAAATTGGCCAAACCATTGGGGATCCAGAGGACGACACCCGAACCGACCTGGACGATTGTCCTAGAGGAACATTGTCGGATTTTGATGACATATGGAATGTTCTTGAGCCTGACGGCCGGCCTCTGTGCGTTCTGCGCAGGCCAAGCAGTGGGGAGCAAGGTTGCCATATTTTCAATAGCATTTTCCGGCCAATGACTATTACGTCTGCTCGCCACCATCATGGGTTGTGTTATGATCTTTGGTTTTTCGGAATCACTGTTAGATGAATGGAACACACGTTGCACGATCTGATCCATTCCTTGGGGTCCCCATGTTGCGTACGTGTACCATTCCATACTGGTTTGGTCTTATAGGCTTTTTGGTGAAACAATTCAATTTGTGATCCTCCGCGAGAACAATGATGGGCTCACATCCATCTGGTATGACGTCGCATTTCTTTGGCACCTGGAATGTTCCCGCGTAAAATCCTGTTCTGTAAATAGATAAATTATTGAAATGAGACTATGAAAACCGTATTACCGGGGAGAACGAATATTGCTGATTATTTTGTGATGGCTTCTGACAATATACTTTTAGAACAGTTTTTGTACCAATTTATTTGTTGATTTTGAGGAATTAAAACATTCAAGAAATCCCATATCAATATTCCAATAAGAAAATAGGCAAACAAACATTAACATGGTATCTCTTCATTACTTTATGTCTTTGCCATCGCAATATTCAATAATTAAAAAAATGAATACTTCAAATTAGAGAAAGCACATAATGTAGCTTGCTGCAATCCGAAACATATTTTTATTCACCGGAAAATGAAATGTCTGATGGATTTAAAAGGTTAAGTATTTTATCCGTATTCTTGAAAGTAAGAAATATTATAAATAAAAATTTTCAATAAAAATATAAAATCAGCCGATGACATAAAATTCTCCTAACTGCCAATTAAGTTCGTATTTTATTCAGGGTCAGACATACTAACAGTATGCCGCCTAGACTAAACTTTCAAAGTATATATGTTTAGGCTATTAAAACAATTCAACAAGTCTACTGTTGATATTGTCTTTGAATATTTGTTTTCATGATAAAGAACTATCTGTCGGAAGGCTGAATATACCTTATCGATTTCGATTGATTATACAATATATACATATTAAATCGTACTTACCCACAGCAATGGAGTCCGTCCTGTCGACATTGACAGTGTTCACAGTCCAGCGTGTCAAAAGTGGACCCAACCGTCACGTTCATTCGTACTCGCGTTTCATTGTTCATGGAGGCGTGGCCATCTGCTGAATCTGCATGGCTGGTGTACTCACAGTAATGCCTCTTGGAACCGAAAACTGAAATAATATGAATACATTTAGCATTTGATAAATTCGCGCGGCATTGAAATTTCTTTCATGGACAGAAATAACACTTTAAATGGTGTTCTTGTTGTTTCTTGTTGTCCTCGTAGCTTGATTATTATTGTATTATTTTTTTATTACTATTTTAGTTCTGAATTCTACACAGCGTAAAAATGATGTGGTAGATATTATTCTATTTTAGATCTCATAACAAATGCATGCTTTTATCTGTTTGCATTGGATCTTACGACTTCGAACCATAGTGTATGTTTGCCTCCATAAATGTTATTTCCTCACTTAATGCTGCGTCATCTACTAAGTAACTAGTAAATGGGCTTTTACTTCTACAAATAATATATTAAAGAACAGCAGTAAAAAAAATCTTAAATCAGATTGTAACAATTTACCAAATAGATGAGACGTAAACAAAAACAAAGATGGTGCGAAAGAATCTCTTGTTTTACAATTACTAGGAACAGAGACATAAATCAGTTTCTTATTTCTTGAAATCTATGCTGAAACACATCCCTACTTTCTATGCTAGTATATATTCTGCAATGTTTAAATGACTAAATATATAAAGCAAATTTCGAGTTATCTTTTCCCTTTTCAATATTCTATCTTCGTTTTTGGTAAGGCATTTTGACAGGAAGTTGGTTTGACAAATTGTCGGTTTTGCCTGCAGCGGTCACAGCTTTGTAATATTAGATTAATATATTAGAAAGAACAGCGATAATGTCTTTATAATGTTTATAAGTAAAGCAATTATGATCGATTTAAAACAAGAACTTCGAAATGTTTAAGCAACTAGTTTTATCTATCAAAGAGTTTGGTTAATTATTTAATTCCATCCCGAAAAAAATGATATCGTGCTTCGCTCGTAAAGTATGTGTGTAGCTATCGGTCTTATTAACAATCATCATTAGGACCATATTATTTTAAATGTTGTCAGCAATGTAGTATCTTCAGTTTAATTTAATGATATGAAATAAATATATACCACATGTAATATACAAAATATGTGAAACTTGAATATTTGTTTCGTCCAATAAAAATAATGAAAAAGTAAAACATTTATGATATACTAAATAACTATTGAGCAAAGTTCCGTTAATTTTTTTTTAATTAGCATATTAATGTATAGTGAACGAAATACAACACCTCGGTTAGATATATATATATATATAAACATAGTAATAATAATAAAAAAAAACACATACCAGAAAATCGCAAGCAATTTCATTACACCTGAAGAGCTTGCTCTCAAAGCATGTGCAAGCGCTTGTGATTTTCTGGTTTGGGTTTTTCATTATTATTACTATGTTTATCCATCACACGGACATTATTTACTTTTAATTATATAAACATATATAGATAAGATTAATTGACCTATCAAAATTATCTCAAACAATCTTTGTAAAATCGAAACATCGTTTTAATATAGGAAATACGATGTCAAATTACAAATTTAGTTTCCATGTCATTCTGATAATTATTAATTCAACGTTTGGAGTCGTTCGACATATCTCTGATTCAGAGATGTACATAGCATTATTACAGCTGCATCGCATAATTGCCAAACCAACTACTAAAATGTACTTTTTAATGTAACATTGGTAGCTTGCAATCTTAAATTGATTTGAAGGACAGTTTCCGAAAAACAAAACTACACAATCGTGCTTACAAAATTGCGGTATATTGTTAAATCCGAGACAATGCTAGGACCCAATAAAACTACTGAAGTGTTTAATAAACTTCATATTGTAGATCGGTTGGTATTTCATTTTTTGACATAATAATTACGTCCGTGTATTTATCTGAGTGATCGTCACAAGAAAATAACAATAACACGAAGGGATCTCCCGATACCCATAGTCATACTCACAGGTTGTTTCGTTCTTGATGGGACTAAACCAACATGATGCTTCTGCTGCTACTAGAACTGCTGAGAGGAGGATTAAAACTCCTTGAAAGGACGCCATCGCAAAAAAATGTTAACACGGTAGAACTGATGTCCTAAAATGTCCCCTAAACAAATTCTAGGTGCCTTATGTATGGCGAGTGAGGGACCACAGTGCGGTCAGCTATCACTCACATTGTCAAGCCGTTTGTTTACACTCTACTTATGACTAATAATAACCGCTCATTGAGGATGGCTTTGAGCAGAATTTGGGCGTTATTACTTTCCTTGTGATGCAGTTTGCTATTGGGAGTGTTTAACATCACAAGGAAAACGAGGAAGATTCCCGCAGCGGCTACGCATTATATTAGTGCTGTTGTATGTAGAGGCGCATTTGGTCACTACATAGTTTTTATGGATGATGTATAACGTTGTTTTGAAACAGTATATTTGACACTCTTCGTAAATATGCGTGGGTTTGGGTGAAAAAGTCACGAGCGATCCCTCAAATTAAGTCAACTTGAAAAGACGTCGCGCATGTTTATACTAAAACCAGATGAGGGAGGAGTGGTTGTGTTTTTCGCACAAAATAAAATCAAGGCTTTGCCGGTATAGACTGTTTTCTCTTTACTTTCTGCATCTTTTCGATATACATTTGACACAAAGATAAACGTACATATTTTAGCGGTTATCTTTTCGTGGTAGAAGCATTTCGCTGAATTAAAATAGTACTTATAACATTTTCTGATTTATGAATTCTGATTTCGCGAAAATTATTTCTTGCTGCTAGTATCGTGCTATACTTGGTGACCATTTCATCAAAGCGCTAATCTATTAAATGGCATTACGCTAAAATTTGAGGACGCCCAAATTAGTACATTTGCAGTCATTTCTACTAGGTGAATAATATAAGATTGTCAAAATTGAGGAAATAACCCCCTCCTTTATCGTGATATATGTACAAGGTAACCCAAAACCAAACATTATCATAGTAAAACAAAATGGAAATTTGATAATATAGAATTATGTTTTCTCCCTCTTTTACTATTTATGGATAAGTAATCATAACTAAGTGTTTGAAAGATGCGATGTAACATTGTATAGATAACGATTAAATGATATGCGATATATTTCAAATATATTTGAACAGTTAGTTATAGGAATATTATCTTTATTATATAACTCTAGCTGATGGATTTTCATCTGTATAGATGTATTGCATACAACTATGCAAGTATTTCGATCTGTCAATAGGAACAACACTCATTTATAAAACATCACTTGATTCAGGTGAATCCGAGAGAAATCATCTATCTCGAGTCTACAAAAGTACACAGAATACACATTATCTCACACATATATAATGTATAAATTGTTTTTTATGAAACACATATACATGTATCATGAAAGGTTGACAAAACATATCATTTGTAAAACAGTTTATTTCAAACAAAAGATATATATGCAACAAACAAATTAATACGGATATAACAATATGACTTCGACATCAGGGAAATGATAATGTTGATATCTATGATTTAAAATCCATTGTTGATTTGGAATCAAAATAGTAAATTATCTTCAGTCAAGCAGAATTTTCATCCTAGGCACATAACAGAGTAATGCTTCATATATCTATATAAGTATGAGATGGCACTATATATCCGTGTAAGACAAGTCATGAAGTGAAGATTTGCAATAATTACAAATATATTTCCATTTTTGAACGTCAATTATGGGCAGAGACTGGTCTGTGATATGTTTCTGCTATTCTCATTAACAAAGTAATATATTTTTATTATACTGAGATTTCTTTCTTTATATCTTGCTAACCCTTGTTTTCTTTATTAATAGTAAAGCCGTGTTCTTTTGCTGTTTTTTATTTTCATATCGTACATGTACATGAAATGGAATCTTGTGGCGTAAAACAATTAATTAATAAAGAAAAAAAAAGAAAAATTATGAAGAAAAGACGGATATCAATGAATAAATATTGTAGCTAAACTTCGATGAAAAACAGGTATCTACATCGTACAGGACTACAAAGAGAAATTGTTTGCATTTTACTTGATATTTAAATCGTCTTTGTTTTGATTTAATCAAAACTTCTACAACTGTTTTGCATCTTCAAAACTAGAACAGGGCAGTGGTGAAACACTAACCTGTTAAGTCCCCAACACATTATATTGTTATTCCGTATAAACACTATTCAAGTACATGTATGTTCAGGCAAGATTGTCTACAAACATGGGGCCGCGGTGGCCGAATGGTTAAGTTGTCTCGACACTTTATCACTATCCATCCACCTTTGAGTACGGGTTCGAAACCCACGTTGGGTAGTTGCCGGTTAATGACCCGTAGCTCGGTGGTTTTTCTCCGGGTACTCCGGCTTTCCTCTACCTCCAAAACCAGGCACGTCCTAAAATGACACTGGCTGTAAATAGGACGTTAAACAAAATAAACCAAACCAAACCAAAGTCTACAAACTCCTTGTGCTTCGACAACACTAAAAAAATCATTGCGTGTTTCGTGAATACCATTTAGAATCTTCTTGTCTCGCTAACATTATCTACAAAATCCTTGTAGTGTTATGTGAATAGTATTTACAAACTCCTTGTTGGTACACAAACGATATGTACAAAATCCTTATATTTTGCCAACACTACAATGTATGTACAAATTCCATGTTTGTTTGTCGAACACTATCTACTATCTGTGATCCGTGAATACTACCTACCCCCTTGTTGTGTTTTAATGACACAATTTACAAAATTCTGGTGTGTTTCGCGAAAACTAATTACAAACGTCTTGTTGCGTTACAAGAACACTATGTGCAAAATCCTTGTGTGTTTCGCGAACACTTTTTACAAAGTCCTTGTTATGTTACACGAACACTGTGTACAACATCCTTGTTGTGGTACGCTATACAACATTTGAGTTTCAAAAACTATTTAACGTACCCTACACGGCCCTAGAGCTGATTATTATCACTAATATAGCTATCATGAAGTATGTATTTGTACGTAACGTCGCATTTAGTGTTTGCTCTTCTGTTTCACTCCTCGGAACTCTTTTGTAAATATACCTAAAGCAGTCCGGTCACCGCAAGGTTCTTTTCGAGAAGGATAGCCATGGATGTGTCGAAAACTCGATCAAAGTTCTCTGTGTCTGTGGCAGTGGTGTAGTGACAGTAGACTCCACTATTTCGGCGACTTGCGTTTTCAAACAGACAGGAGATGTATTGGGCTGATTCAATAAAAGATTTTCCACCTGCAAAAATATGTTTCAAACTCACTATAAAAAGAATAACGCATTTGCAAATGATTTAATGTATTGAATCTTAGTAATACAGTGTATATGAAACTACCATTAAAAGTTTCCTTTACATAAGATCCCACTGTACTCACCAAGATACGCATTACTACAGTACTGATACAAATGTACATTTCTGTAGAGATGGTATAAATATTGTTACTATATGAAATCAAAAGGGTAGTCGGAAGGAACAGTGGTATCACTCTTATTTTTCACCTAAGCGATCGAGTATAAATTTTACGATCGGATGTATGAAGTTATGGCTTTTCTCGACCACAACGCCGGGTACTCCAGTTTCCTACCACACTTAGATCCCACGCTACTAATGCTGCTACTGCTACAACTCCTACTACTGAGCGGGTGGGGCGAGCGGAGGGGGTGGATTGCTAGGTAGGTAGGAGGGTAGGTGGGTAGGTGGGTAGGAGGGGGTGGTAAGTAGGTAGTTAGGTTGGTAGGAGGGGGTGACTGGGTGGGTGGGTGGGTAGGTAGGAGGGTGGGTGGGTGGGTAGGAAGGTAGGTGGTTAGGTAGGTATGAGGGTGTGGCTGGGTTAGGTAGGTGGGTAGGTGGTAGGAGGGTGTTGCTGGGTCAGTGGTTGGGTAGGTGGGTAGGTGGGTTGGTAGGTACGTGGTTGGTGGGTAGGAGGGTGTGGCTTGATGGGTTGGTGGGTAGGTGGCTGGTTGGGTAGATATGTAGGTAGTTAGGTAGGTAAATGGATAGGTAGTAGTTTACCTTTATAGCGTGGAAAACAGCACTTTAGTGATTTCCTCTGTATCATGACTTTGAAAATATCCATTTTATTTAGAAAAACCAGAAAGGCCGACTTGTGAAGATACTGGTTTGCACATAAAGACTTAAAAATCAACAATGACTCATGAAGTTTATTCTGAAATTAAAAAGAAAAAGTCTCAGATAACAACAACAAATAATTACCATACTGTAATTGTAAATAGAAAATCGACAACACGAGAGATGTATACATTATGTCGCGTAATCAAAAAGATTACCTGATTGGTATCTACATTACAGTACTTTTAACATGTAATTTCTCTTTGTGTAATAATAACTAACTTTCAAAAAGATAATTTGTATGTACAATGTATTGTAGCAATATAACACTTGTTATTGTTATGAAGCATCCCAAGTTGATATTTTAGACAAAGTTTAACATATTAGGGACTATCATCGAAAAAACAAGACTGTTACATTCGATACTGAAATGAAAATTTTGATAAAAAGAATCGTTTTATTTATCAGTGATATTTACAGGAGAAATAGAGTTTTAAATAATTATTTAAATAAGGAAAATCGTTAAACCTCCATGTTTTCTCTGTTTTGTTTTGTTTTTAAATAAAGAAAATCATTTTATTTCCATATTTTGTTTTCCGCGGGTCCCATTCACAGACGGAGGCAACCTACTTTTATCATTATGAGTTTCTAATAGATGCAAAATATCTATTGCATACGAAAAACTATATTACTATTGTTTACATCTACCTTATTTGTAAAACAATATCGTATTAGTTACCATATCTGACGAATCATTCATCTGGTGGTAAAAAGTCATCGCTGTAACGAAGATAATAGCTGTGACATTATCGAAGCAGTGGATCCATTTCCTCCTCTCAGATCTTTGGCCACCAACATCTACCATACTGGAAAAATACTGACTTATTAAATCAGACTATGACTGGTGAATTATCAATATAATGACACAGTAGTAACTCATATCTAAATGTTATAGCCAATTTGCGATGATACGCCAAAATAACATGTGGATTACTATAAAATCAACTAATTTTGGTTTTATAAAAATAATAAAGGTTAAAAGCATGAAGGAATATAAATTGATGCGAATGTTGTATTTAATGAAGCTTACATCTGATGCAGTTTTTGGATTAATGACAAATCCAGAGCTACTTCGGTCGATAAAGTAACAATTATCTATATGCAGACCGATCAACCTAATTTCGTTGCAAATAGAGTATAAACCAATGCATAAGGAAACAATGCACACACATTATCTTCTCAAATTAGACCTTCAGGATATTATCGGACTAAGTTGAAAATTTTATTATCGTTTTTTTCAAGAAATGCTTATTTTCAAACAAGTATTTTTAGGATAGGCTTATCGTTCAGGTTTTGAGTTTTAAGACTATGCTATTGTTAAATAGACTGTAAAATGTCCACTAATCTACACTGATTATGATTCTACTCTTCTGTTCATGGTGAATACATTTGCTTTGAGTTTTAGGCAAGTGACCGATTTTTTATTTAGCAAGGCTTAAAATTATTTGCACACATCTAGACAGAATAGTTTGTTTTTCTATTCTCAGGCACGAGAAAAAAAAATAATTTGGGTACAAATTGCGGCAAATTATACTTCAAATCTCAAGCTTTCTCTGGATTGTTGGTTTAATAATTTGTAATGGTTTTCATTTAAATGTGTAAAATATACATATATCTAGAAAACTTTTAAAAATTTAGACTCCTTATCCCATTGTAAAAAAAATAGGGAAATGATTTTTCTTGTTGTTTTTTTTTTGTTTTTTTTTAAATGATGGCCTTACAAAGATATCAACGTATTTAAGGTATCATTGTTTCAGTGTTTATATTTTTAATTTTATTGGTTTCTCAGTACATACCACAAATTGCTGCCTTTAAATTTAAAGCTGAGTTCCGTAACACCTGTTGTGATTACCCTCGAGTAGAGGATATCTTGGTCCGTTGGGATGTAATCATGGGAGGCTATTCTGTCAAATGACTTGAAAAGGCTAAAACAATAAACAAAAATAAGCAAAAATAGAAAGAGACTAGAGGCATATAAACGCCTTGGTCATTTAAACTTAAAATCGATACGATAAGGAGAAAATGTACAGAATATCCTTAATTACATAGAAACTGTTAAAACTGAGCAAATGAAAAGTAACCAGATGTTTCGGAAGAGTTTTATAGGTCATCGACAACACCCGCATTGTAAATCTGGGCATTATCCAGCCCATGTCATCACCTTAGCATGAGAAGGACCAGGGTGGTGTCGAGGAACATCAAACCTGACTTATCTCCTATTACCAACAGAAACAATATACCCCACAGTTATGATATCGATAATAAGAATGTAAGGTGGTATTATTTTCCGAAATCTATATCACTTATACATAATATACTTAGTGATGAATGCTATTCTGTCACTGATCGATCGGGTGTTTATAATAATGAAGTTCAAACTCACTGTTGCGCTCCGTCACCTAGACTATAATCCTGGCCTTTTATCACACAAGCCTGGAATCCTCGTGTGCAATACAGATGCTTAAGTTCTGCTTCGAAATCCAGTAAATTATGCCAATCTCTGGCCTTCGTCAAAAATATATTTGCATATGTCTGTAATAGAATGAAGACAATTCAGCATATCGTGTATTTAATCATGCTTAGATTTGGTTTGGTCGAACGTTTTATATTCGCAGCTCTATAATAAGTTTTATATTGCATTTTCACGTTACAAGTTCTGTAGTTGTTATGCTCATATAGCTATAAACTCCCACACTGTTTTTTAGGATGCCGTTATGACGTTCTTATCGTCACGGTCTATCTGGTGATTAGCGTTCTTCTCAAATTATGATATTCTGAATACTTTATTTGGCCTTACTGACGAAATTGACGTTCACACTTTGGTCTGGCGCGTAGGAATACATTAATGACAGTGAGGTCGAAGCTCCTATATTATATTTTGTAAATAAATGTTTTATAATTTTTTCTAAATTATGCAGATTAAAACAAGATGTGAATTGAAAATGTGATTTCGCAAAGAAATTAAATAAATACATGATGTTATTTTGGAAATCTATTATAAATATATTGGAGATCTGTTTACTTCAAGAAGTTGAAAACCTTTCCCAACCAATTAGAAGCAGCTGTTATGCTAGTCCATCACCTGTCTGATTGTTCCATTACATAATGTAACTTCGAATAAATGATAATTACTGATTTATTTCAAGTAGCGTGAATCAAAAATTGTCAAAATGTAAATAAGAAATAATTTTCCTTTTTGTTGTTTACTGACGCGTGCCATTTAAAATATACGCAAAAGATGAAAATTGACAAAACGAGATCAAAACATGAACACAAGATTTGCGTAGAAACTACATAGAAAATAAGACTAGGTGTTTAAGAGGAGAAAATGTCTTGTTTCATCAAAAACACCCGTCATACGAACTTTTGCTAAACCTGGAGCAAATCACATTCTCAAAATGAGAGAATAGGTAAACAAAAACATAACCAGAAACGAACATCATTGCATTTAATGAATGCGTTATACAAAGACGTTCAACGTACCAATTTTAGCAATAATAATATTATTTTAGCGATTTTGTGATGGATGCATTCCGCTAATAATGCGCTAGCTGTTTAGTATAAATATGGGTGAGCCAACGCTTTATTTCTCTAATCTGTTTACATATGGTTTTCCGCTAAAATTTAAGTGCGCCAAAATTAGTGCGTTTACAGAACTATTGTCTTGGATTTGGATCATGCTATGATTACCGCAATGCTCTGACATTACCTCAGAAGTCTCGTCGTCAAACGGGATGTTGAGGAGAGGCATGTTCCTAAGAACGACTTCAGTGTATTGCATGAGATTGTCTATGATAACATTCTTGTAGTACGTTCTCTCCGACACACTAAAGCCGTTCGAGTGCAAAATTCTGCAATGACAAATCAGAAATAACCCTACTTGTGACGTATTCGTCTAAACTGATTGCAATGGGTCGTATTGTTAGGTTGCTTTGCATTTTGGTAAGCGAGTTTCGATTCCAATTTATATTATATCCGAACTGTTTTCAATATTACATAGATTATATATATTGCTAAGATAATATTTATTGATATATCATTAATTACACAAACAATAGCTTAACTCGTTGAAAAGGGGATTAAATGGCCAAGTCGACCTGGCGTCTTGGCATTTAATCATCTCCAGTTATCATTGAGCAAATTTATAGTTAGCACAATAAATACGATGTGGAAGTTGGGACATCAGTGAGGTGATTAAATTCGATATTCAGTGTCTTAAATATTCCTTAAAGAACTTAAGACGGGGGCAATGATTTAATATCTTTAATACACATGTAATATTGAATCTTTATACATTACTGTATAAATATTTTAATAATTGTACAGACAGCAATTGTAATACATTGAAAAAGAATTCAATGGCCAAGTCGATCTGCCGGTCGGAGGTCTATTGGCTCCTAGATATGATGGCTAAGGTTTGAATTCTACTTCCTTCTGGATAAGAAATAATAGAATGCAACCTTCCCCACTAGGTGACTTCTCTGGGTACTTTGATTTACCCTTTATGTCTTACTAATTACACAAACAACATACATAATGTACATGTACTGTTAATATAGATATTTTTCTTATTTGCACTCTTTTCGGATTGGAGATATTGTGCTTAATTATGACTGAGCTAATTGCAGTGTCTATGTTAGATTTATATAGATATTTATTTGGGTGCACAAATTCATCATTACGTAATTCGCTGAAATTTGGAAATAGCCAAAATTTGGGCACCTCAAAAAAGGTCCGTATACAGAATAGGGAATTAAGTTGATATTACTTATTTCATATTTGTTAGAACGCTTCTGTTCTATATAATAAAGAATGTAGGAAGACTTGACCATGGTGTAGCAGTTTTGTTAATATTATTGCAAAACTACACACTAAAAGTAGCTGTCGTTAGAAAACAGAAAGTTTCTACTTACCTCATTTGTCTAAAAAGAGTTGTTTTTCCAGATTTTGAAACACCTGCCAACATTCAAACAACGATTTTGATTAGACGTATAAATAAAAGGTGACTAGTATTTTAAGGATACATACAGAAACATCATTATAGAGAGGATTCTAAATCTATAATCTGTGGCAAAAATCATATACAATTTGTTGAACTTTATATACTCTATCATATTCATAAGAATAGAAATATATATTATTGTACTATGTTTTGTCAGAGCCGATATACATGTACTTGTTTTTATTCATATATAAAATTCATACATCTACCTACCCAACAATAGAAATTTTAACTTCTTAATTTTCTTTTCCACTGCAATTTCTTTGTCTATTTGTTTGGAGTGTTGCTTTTGAACTTGCAATAGGATGTCTCGACTTCCAGAACAGCCCATGATGACGTCACAATAAAATTGTATCTTTTGGCACGAAAATGTAGCTTGGTGTCACATTTACGTCAAACTTCACATCCAGAGTGCCATCACATTACCTACATTTTTAGAAAAATGTAAAATAAATGTTTATCGTAATTGGTAATTACTCTCTCGTAACAGATTTGTATGTTTATAAAATATTTTAAATGCTATGATCAAAGCGTGTTGTCAAAAATATACTCAAATTAGTCGTAATCTGATAAAGGTTGACGTATATGAAATAACTAGGGATAGGCTGAATGTGTAAACACGAGTCTGCGTGGTGGTGAAAATATGCATCATGATCACTAACAAAATGCCAATGTGTCGAACAAAGTGTGATGCTATCAAATTGAGGCGACAGAACATGACAAGGTATTGCGTTACCATAGAATTATAAATTATTCAAAGAAAATAGCAAAATGTTAATATTCACTGTTAAAATAGCTAATATCTACTTTGAAAATATGACCAAATGGCATTACTTGTACTTTCTGTGTCTCCACTATATCTCTGTATTATAAGTTGATTGTATTTCATATAATCGATATAAGACTTTTGGCCAAGTAACTTTTGAGTTATCACGACAGGGGCATTGAAACAGCTAATCCAATCAAACCAGTGAGTAATGTTTTACAAGCATATATATTCCTACTATGGTGCAATTTAACAGAAATAATTCTTAGTATGTATCATTGTAGACCGTTGGACTTGCTGTTGACATGTAATTTGTTAAACTGTTTGTAAAGGGCCTGTTTCCAAAATGGCCCCTTCTCTTATTCAAATTCCCTGTTGGTGGTGCATTGCCCATGACGTTGTGGTCACAGATCTATAAAGTATAAAGATTTAGGTCACTTGGTTTGTTTTTTATGGCTCCTCAAAGTTGCACCTTTCAGAAGCTGTCTAAGTGTTGATAAAATGTGCATGTTATGTAAAATATTAATGAAAATCTAATCAAATGATGGTCACCGTAAAGAATCGATTCATGGCATGATTGTGACAAAAAATCATGTTTCCATCGCGCCATTTGGCTGTTTTATGGAAGAAACAATCTCAAAAATGCCATTTTCGATGATAACATTTTAGACACAAAAACTGTGTTTTTTAGAGAATACACCCTTTTATGGGCGTTGGATGCAAACCAATTTTAGCCTATTAAACAGTACGTAATATGCTATTGATGAGAGGAAAAATCATCAACATGTAAGTGGTGGAACATTTTCAAATCTTTGGTTGAATTAGCCTATGGTTGAATTGCCGCATGGAAAACTATTTCAAGTTTTGTCGGAATTTCTTCACCTGTGGTTGTAATGGTCGAGGGTTTCCCAGCGCCCTGTAATACCCAAGGTAGTACAAGATACTGGAGATGTGCGCACACATTCCCATCGTTCTCTCTCCAACTGGGCACTGGCAGTAGTAGTCCTTTATTGGGGCCTCATCATCGGGTGAAACGGTGAACCGTATCCAAACGTTATATTGCGTTTGGCTTTTGTGTCGAGAATGTATTTGACATCGGAGAAGGTCTGGGGAGTGCTGGTAAAGCCACACCTCATAGTCTCCGTCATCACTTAAATGTCCTTCATACGTTCAGCCATTAGCCTATCTTTGGCATCTCTCTCTGGAGATCTCTGGTAGATCGGTCCTCTAATACCATTCAGACAGGCTGTGACGGTTCGAAGCAAAGCCTCGATGACATTGATAAAGCTGTTAGACACCAATTGCGTTCGGAAGAACGTCCAGTGTTTCAGACGACCATGATAGGATTCCACAATCCACCTCGATTTGGTGATAGTTCTGTCAAGATTTACTTGGACTTCAGAATGTTGACTTTGACCGGGTTTCAGGTATGACGGCATGCTAGCATTGAGGCCAGAGGCTTCGTGAACTGGTAGGGCATCTCTAAAACCTCGGTCAACGACAACATTGTCATCTGGTTGTAGCCAAGTAACTAGCTTGTCCATGATTTTTTTTTGTAATTGTAGCATCATTTTCGCTGCCAGTGAATGGTCCTACTGTGTCCAGAATGTAGCCATCTGGTAAGGCGATGCTCATGAATTTGAGATAGTTTCTCTTCTTCTGGCCACAGTAGGACATTATCTGGAGCTTGTGGTAGGAGCTTTTCTGGATATAAATATAGGTGTCATCTAATATGGCAGTGGCTTTATCTCCAAAAAATGCTTCTGAAAAGACAGTATTGTGCCTGTTCTCTTGTCAAGTGATCCGGACCTAGAAATTGTGGGACTATCGATGTGTCTAATGCCTGTACTATGGAGTGGAAAGTTTTGGACACACTTGACTTGGAAATTCCAAAAAGAGAAGAACACTGACTCCAGGAAATGTCGGTTTTCAGTTTTACCAAGAACAGTAATAGAGCATCGTGTGTAGTCTTGGTATATATACCAGATGAAAGATATGGGGAACAGTGCGAGTGGATTTCGAGGAACTGATCTTTGGACCAACCTGTCCAGGCCATGCATGCCGAGTCATCAAGAGAAGAAAAGCTTATTGCAAACGCAGACTGGATCTGTGAAAGGACGTGCGACACCTCTAGGAGGTCATTAATGATTTCGGACGATTTTGATGGTAACTGAGATTCCAAGGAACCTCTACCATCAAGGACAACCTCTGTAGACGGATCTAAGTCGTTACCAATAAGGTGAATGGAGCAGACGCGGGATGAGGTGGGACACCACAGTTTGTGTGAATAGATCAGGTGATGTCTTGCACGTTTTGGTAAGACTGATGATTTTGTTCCATTTATTGCAAAGGTAACAAGACAGAGACAACATTTTTTGTGTGAAGATGATCCATTCAAAAGATCATGAAGGGTCAGCAACGGCAGGATATGGGACGGGGAGTCGTCTTCTTCCTCTATTTCCTGGTTCTGCTCGGGTTCAGGTTCAGGCTGATTTTTGTTCCGAAGATACTTCATGTAGCACTTCTGGCAAATAAGTGCTTGTTCCTTTGCTGACATCAATCCTTGTTGCACCAGCGTATCTAGGAGCCATTTATATTGTGGACTATTTACATTGCGCGCACTTCTGTTCGTATTGCCACTACGTTTCTTGAAGTATAGTTGACAGCCTTCTCCAACACATTTACCCTCCATCTTGAAACAATAACGATTGGTTTATGAAGCGTCGATAAAGTAACAAATTAGCAAGCCACCGATTATTGCTGTAAACAGCTAATACTTAGTAGTTTGGTACAATTATGCGAAAATGTGTGATAAATAACGAACAACTAATTACACAAAATAACAAGATAATATAATAAATCACATTCAATACCTCCAGGAAGCGCAGAATTGATTGATTACTTAGAACAAAATAAAGTATTTCATATGGATAATCTATCTATTCGATGTGGCGTGGTCGGCAAGCACAAAGAAAGTGAGACAAGTCAGGGTCCCAACCCTGACAGAGCCACAACGCTTTGGAGATGGGACAATAAAACAAGGAAAGTGAGACAAGAATAGCTAGCGTCGAGTCAATGATTCCGTAAACGTATAGACAAAGACAAGAAGATACGGATAAATGTACAAGGCCACACGATCAGAAAATTCAAAAGAGGACAACTTGAGATAGAATAGTATTCATGTATCAGGGTGTCCTCAGTGTAAATCTTTATATCGATACTGTTTATTTAGTCGTTAGATATCATAAAACTGTCATGAAAATATCCGCTCTGATATTCAATATAAAATTTTGTATATAATAAGCTATATAATAGGGTTTCAGACAAGGTTGTTACTCATTTCCCCTTTTCTTTCAATTTACAACCACATTCAGGCGACGATATGAGAACGTTTCACCACATGGAATTAGCTGATTTTTGGTACAAATATGAAACAAGTAAAGCTCTATCCGATTTTGTGATGGAAATTTGCATCCAAAACTATATAACGGGAGAAAATTGCAATTTTATGGCATTTTTCTTCATAATTGTGTCTCTGCAAGTGCATTTTCATCCGAGAAAATTTTTGTTTTATGTTTTATGAATAAACACGATGTTTTGGAAATATTTATCAAAAGAAATTTATACTATGTTGCGAATTACAATTTCGAGAGAACCTTCTTTTATTTACGACCTTATGTCTTTGATGCTCAAAATGACAACTTTATAAAAATAAATTTTCACTGACATTATGAAATCTGGATGTCGGAAAGGTGTAAAATTATTCTTCGGAAAAGAAAAAAACTGTAGTTGAGCTAGATAAGAAATTATACGGGGGCAGGCTCCTATGGAGAATTAACATTACTGGAAACAGGCCCTTTTAACAAAACATACCAAAAATGCATGACGGGGGGGGGGGGGGGGGGGGGGGGGGGGATTATAAGCTCATTTGTATCGCATATATTCCACAAAATAACCATGTCGTTTTGATCACAATGTCTTAAACCCGAAATAGGAGTATTGGTTGATTTTTACCAAAATTGACTATATAATACGTCTTAACATTATTGAAATGCATATGACGAATGTGAATAATATTACACAAATATGGTATATAAGGAGGTATTTCAAACATCAAAAATGCTGTAATTGAGTCAATAAATCATTTTAGAAAAAGAAAAAGAAGGCTGCTTTAGCAAAAAATGTTCAACCGTTGGGTTTGGGGTAAAATATGCTTTTCTGATAAATGTCACAAAATCCACAGATTAACAACAAGGTCCGTCTTACTATGGTCATTATTGAAATGTCTCCCTTTATGCTATGTTTGTGTAATGTTATTCGCAGCCGCGTGTGACTTAATTTATTCCATGTTATATCTTACCACAAACTTACTCTATAGAAAAAACTTGTAGCATCTACAGCATATTAATGGTGACTGTAAGAAACTATATGTCCAAACAATCATTTTGGTATATTACATGACAAATTTTGTGCAAATTTTAGATATTTATTTGTGTTGGAATTTCAGCATTATTTTGTTATATAGATGACCCTGAAGGACACATCAAAATAGAATAGTTGGAAGATGTTTTAAAATCCAAACTCAATACCGACGCACTCGTCAGTCTTTTGTCATTTCGTTTTAATCGATCTGACGTCACCAACGAGCTTTTTTGATTTGATTTGTTTTTTCAAATGCAAGTGTTAAATTCGAATATGCTTTAAATTGAATACCGTTTGTAAGGGTATTAGTCACTGAGGTAATTCCACGAACCGCCCACTTCTGCCATACTGTCACCTCTGCATACATTGCATCTTACGCTTTTATATACTGCACATGTACATTTGTATGTGACAAAATACTTATGCTGGGTCATAAATAGCATAAATCTGAGATTATCAGGGCTTTTGAGGAAGTGAATGAGGCTATAAATCTACAAAAAAGGCCTTTCAATGAGATTTTCAGCAAAACCAAGGGTGAAAATCTAAACTTTTCCACCCAAGTGTTATCCCTGATTTTGTATACATGTATATTCAAAATCAAGATTGTAATGGTTTGATTATGCCCATTTTTCAATCAAACTAAATACGATATCATTTAAACAGTTCGATTTTACCCCGATTATGTAAATCGTTCGAGAGGACAGTGTACTCGTGTAAAGAGGTCGAAATTACGCCTCCATAAGAAGCCATTTACACAAGGAACAGTTCAACCGATGAAAAGGGGTTATACGTACACAATCAATAAATGAAGCTTCACCTTTAATCAGCTGTTGAGCTCGTATCAAGGTTACAGATAACTCCGTAACATATTTCGTAAAGATGACTGTCCAGTTCGATTCGATGCAGGTGACAACCGGAGAACACTGCCTAGTAATTATTCTTCCACACAGCTGTTCCATAATTATAATTAAATTCAACATCAAAAATTATATTTTGATTGATTCATTTTTTTTCAAATTGTGATAAAGTGCTTAAGTATTTCATAATCGTATTTTTGTCTTAATAGTACTGTTTAATACGGAAGCGTATTAGGGCCACTTTAAAAAAAATTAAATCGTACGTACGATTTACTAATTCGTACGTACGATTTACTAATCCGTACGTACGAATTAGTAAATCGTACGTACATGTACGAATTAGTAATCCGTACGTACGAATGAGTAAATCGTACGTACGAATTAGTAATCCGTACGTACGAATTAGTAAATCGCACGTACGAATTAGTAATCCGTACGTACGATTTAATTTTTTTTATAGTGGCCCTAATACGCTTCCGTAGTTTAATCACCCTTAAAGACGGACTATTTTTCAAACAAAACCATTAGACTTACTCAAGTTCTATTAAGTTTAGCCTTGTTCTTCTTCAATTTATTAGTAGGAATGATACGTGTTGCTTAATATATAAGGATTCAACATTATTTTGGCCGGATTTCATGGTTTGATGAATTGAGTTACTCTTGAGACAAATTCAAGAGCAACCTGATTCATTGCCAAGTGAAATCGACCAAAGCATTATTCGATATTTAAATTATTATGTCAGATTATATACTGTATTAACCATAATCACATACTTACTTTTTTCCCAAAGTCGCCTATACCACAATACACATGCCAGCCAACTAACAAAGGTCGCACAGACTAGATGTTGGCTAATTGATGAATTCCTATTGTCATGTCGGTTGGTTGGCGTAGATACAGGTATGCAATTATTTCTCACTGACTACCTGTACGACGAATTCAACGAATTTCTCTTTAAAGACAAACACACGCACCAAACTACACATATAAATACTTCTTATAGACCTACACAAAAAGATTTAGATCTGGAAGACATATACGTGTGCTGTGGAAGGTACAAAGTGCAGTTACCGAACTGAGTAATATTGAACCTGTCGAGTTAGCAAGTGTGATATGCTTATACATAGGGAAGGAATGACACCCAAACCAACGATAATCTGAACCTCATAAAGATGTACATATATCTGGTGAGGTATATTGTGGTAGTTATGAAAGGGGAAATATTTCTGGACAAGTACAAACATCTTTTCAGCATTCGATACGACACCAACATCACGTGACTCGGAAAGAGCTATGATCCGATTACATTTAATATGTACTGCAAAATGGTAAAATGAGTTATTACAATCTACACAAATTTAAAAAAAAAAGAATTAGTGGTTTGATACTGTAAAGCCTATCAAAAAATGTGTTTATTTTAACGGAAATTATATACGATGCAGTCAAATAAAGAATTTATTTATAAATGGAAAATAGACATTTATATGTCATATAATGTGTGTAAATGACTGACATCATTGTGCTTTGTTTTGTTTTATTTTTGCATTTGGTTACCTGTATGACCATGTGGGTTTCCCCCGGGGTACTCCGGTTTTCGCCCATAGTAAGAACGGGATTTCAATTAGTTGTGTGCATTTTTTTTTACAAACCAATAGGGATTTCTATGTTTACGTTGTTAGGAATGGGATAGATGTTAACAAAAGCAACATGATGATAGTTAATTATGGATGCTGTTGTTAGTCTATGTACCATTGGAACTTTATGAAAAGTTAAATCCTTATCAAATATTATGATATTATATTGAAAACTTTTGATTGACTTGTATCTATATATCCATTTACTTCATAATGTAATTAGTTATTTGACGATATATGCATCATCAATTGTTGGTTTTCATTTTTTTTTTTTTTTTTTTTTTTGTTTGTTTGTTTGTTTTTTTTTTGTATACACTGTTTTGATAAAGAAAAAACATTATCATTATACCGGTTTCTTTATTAACTTACTTTAATATTTTGTTTTTTTACATAATTTTCTAGTACTTGACAACCTAACTGCTTTTTTTATCAAATGGTGATTCAATATTGCTGAACGGTACGTCTCTGAGTTTAGACAATGGTCAAATACAGTACATTTAACATGCATTGGACGTGAATTAAGCATACGATCATGTGACGGAGACAATGATAAATATTTACCTCAGATATCTGAAGGTTTCCATCAATGTATATTGGATGTGAATGATCCCTCGGCAGGCTACAACAACAGTTATCTTCTTCAAACTATATTTTCAAACATGAACCACTAAAGTTACCGATCGTCGGCTTCAAAAACCTGCTTCAATAAAACATTCAACATGCAAAGGTAGCAATATATCATCCCTGTGTCATACACGGTAATACTATACCCCAGTTTATGAATGTTATCACACCTATCAAATATCGGTTGGATACGTCAATCATTAATCCAAACCATAGATTTCATTAATAACTGTAAATGGTTAACCACAAACACCAAGTCCAATTCATTTAATTAAGCACCTTCGACAGCGACAGTGATGGTAATTATGTTTAGATGCATTTTCCGCAGAAAGGTACATGGTCTTAAATGAGGTTAAATGTTTGATATCACCCTTTGACAAATCCTTCATAATTCATTCAGGTTTCGATGAGAGTAATGAAATGTTTTACAAAAAACATCAAATTTTCTTTTTATTGCATTTTAATGCTAAAAAATTAAATCAATAACATCGACAAATTAATATTGTCAAAACGTGCAGGGAATTATTATAGTAAGAGTAGTAGCAAAAGTAACATAATTCATGACGTCATATCTTTGTGACGTTACTCGTCGTCAACTTGAAAGCGCCATTTTGAAAGAAATGATCACCGCAATTTCAGCGTTTCCTGTTGTTATAGGAGAATCTGTGCATGAAAAGCTAACGTCAAGTGAATATTTTGTCAAAAGCTAGTCTGAATATTTCAGAAAAAATTTGCAGCAAAATTACCCATTTGTCTATCCTCGCTTTAGTTAGAAAAAAACAGCCAGTTTCAATGAGGTGAATACAAAGGTTCGCTCTGTTTGGTCAACAAAAAGAAAAAACTTTTCATTGCATAATCTTATATTTTTACTGCTCATCGCTGCAATATTTGTCTTTAAAAAGTACATGACAACTGTCCTCGCGTGAGTTTCGAACTCGCAACCGAAAGGTGGAGGGCTAGGGTCGGGACACTTTAACCACTCGGTCAACGCGGTCCCCATTATATTCCATATATTCCATGAAAACTCATGTAGTATGCCACAGTCAATATTCCTGCTTTTGGTTGATTTTGTAAAATTTAAGAATTGTGTGGGTTTTCTCACGTATATTGTGGGTTTAACTTAATGTAACGATAAATCACGGACCTTGCATGACATTGGATTACCATGTATTATCAGAATTAAAGTTATGCATGATACTTACACCGATTGCCCAGCAAGTCTCCTTGTTGGAAGCCGTAGTAAAATGGACTTTTGGGTTTATGTATCCGTATCGTGTGTGGATTGGCTGGGTAAGCCAGTAACGTTGGTAACTAGGTCCACCTTATGGAACACAATGGTAACTATATTTGGCATGACAACCATACAATAAAATATCCTCTGTGCTATAGTTAAGTCAACACGAACTAGAGGTTTTACTTCAGTTTTGACATTTCAGTAAAATCTTATTTACAAGCGGTACCACCTCAGTTTTGACAATTCATTAAAATATTATTTACAAGAGGTTCCACCTCAATTTTTACATTTCCATTTCGACTTTTTCTTACCCTGTCTGTGAGTTCTGTTCTTGACCTTCGTTGATGTTAAACACCAATTAGGGCTTCAATGGGAAGTTGTGGCCCCGCTCCATCACAGATTTACCGTATGAGCACTGTCATTGTATTACATAGAATAACCCCACCTATATATGTTTCTGTTTACTAGAGTACTGCCATATCAGAAAGATAATGTACTTATCATTAAACTTAAGCTTCTTTTCCGCTCAAAATACAATGTACTAAGGCTGATTGATATATTGTGAGTCTCATATTGAAGGATTTGAATTTTGTCGGACATAATGTATTATTTTTCAACACAATCCACTTCGTTATCTATACACTTTTGCCAGCGTGTTTAGGGCCTCAATGACACTTTTATATAACTCCTTTTCTTGGCTGTTCAGAAAGTCCTCCACTGCATGTATGAAGTCATCATCGGACTGAAAGTGGGTGCCTGAAATAGCTGCTTTAAGTTTTGGAAATAGATGAAATTCTTATGGAGCGAGATCAGGCTAAAAAGGCGGATGCTCAATCAATATAAAGCCACAATCATGAATGACAGCCATGGTAATGACAGACTTGTGAACGGGAGCATTGTCCTTATTAATTAACACACCTTCAGTGAGCTTTCCGCGACACTTAAGTTTAATATTTTCCCGTAACTGCCTCAAAAGTGAAGCATAGTATGTGCCATCGATTGTTTGTCCCTTTTGGAGATAATATATCAGCAGAATACCATCTGCATCCCAGAAACCGAGGCCATAACCTTCCCAGCTGATGGAACAGTCTTTGCCTTCTTTGGCGGGGGAGAGCCAGGGTGTTTCAATTGTTTCGACTGTTGTTTGGCCTCTGGAATCAAATGACGGACCCATGTTTCATCCATAGTGACAAACCATCAAAGATGAGCGCGCGATAATGTGCGCCTGATGTGCTTCTGGTCAAGTGTCAGAAGTCTTGGTACCCATCGGGCCGAAAGCTTTCTAATAGCAAGATCCTCTGTCAGAATGGAATGTGCACTTTCCTGTGAAATGCAAACTCTGCTGGCTAAGTATCTTTCTGTGACTCGTGTGTCAGTCATACAATATCATGAAATTTATTGACCATTTCTGGGGTTGCAACATTGACAGGCCTTCCAGGACGGGGGTCATCCTCAAGGCTCTGCCGGCCGCGCTTTAATTCCGCCACCCACATATTTACTGTAGCATATGAAGGGGCTTCTTTCCCTAGTGTTGCTACCATATCATTATGGATATCCTTATGTGTTAAATCTTGTTGATGCATTTATTGGATCACTGCTCTTTCACCGATTTTGTCTATTTTGTCAAAGCCGCTTGTCTTGTTTAGTTAAGAGTGCTACCTTGTCGATATAAACTAACCAAATAAGACTAGTCCTTGGGTACATGACCCTATATAGTCAGAGAAAAGTAGGACCTAAAATGAACATCCTTGAGTACCTCCTTCAATACGAGGCTCACAGCATATCAATCATCTCTCGTAATAACATGTTACCATGATAGTATATTTTTTACATCAAATTATGGTGAAGTAAATTGGTTGAGGAGTTCGTGAGATATGCTATTAAGTGTTTTAACAGTACATGTTTGGTCCTGGTTCTATTCCAGTGACCTTGACCTTGAACTTTCGAAAGGGATAAAGTCTTGAATGCAATTGACCCTAAAGAACTCAAAACAATGTGCATGAACTAATTTTATGAAAACAGTGATATTGACCTTTGACTAGTGGGCCTTCAAAGCCACCCCATGCAAGAACTTTCTTGAGAAAGCACAGGATGAAGTCTGAGTGCAACCAGTCTAAGAAAACTCGAAATATGGTGCAGCAACCAAACAAGAGATTCCAGAGAGATCTTAGCACCCACCATCGAATAACTTTTATTTTACCTCTGTGATATCCCTTTTAAAAACGTTAAATCTGCTTAACAGAGTTTATATTTGAAGTTGATATACAATATTGGTGGGTGTACGTAAAAAGATATGAATGAAAGTGTAATTCGGAGGTCAACAATTTGATTTCAATGAGTATAAGCTTGTTGAATTAAGAAAACGCTTAAAATTGCTCTTAGTAATACCGTCAATAAACTGCACCATCCATATGTCCATAAGTGAACAGACTTAAATCTAGAATCACGGCAACAATATCAGTGTGACTTATATTGCACAAAACTTTTTTTCTAAACAACACAACACAGTTTACTACAGACAAAGTTTGTTTTCTCTGTTTTATTTTCCCTCTAATAACAAAATATAAAATTTCAACATGCATGTAACATTCACATATAGATAAAATATTGCGTAACCTTGGTTTTAACAGTGACAATTGAATTTGATCAATGTCATCAAATCTAGTCCTCATTGTCGGATCCAGTTTAAGACAGTCGAAAATCCCGCCATATAGGACGAATTTATCTTCGTCATATCCGGTTTGATGAATTTGTTGTCACTCAGTTCAGAAATAGGAACGGTATGAGGAGAAGTAGTGGCCCTGGAAATGAATAAAAGAACAAACCATATAGAAATGTCAGTGTTATATGCTGTAACATGGAAATGAAGATGACGATAATGTCAATACTTAACTATATAAACATGTTTTACCATGACTAGTGCATTGTTATTAAAGAACACTGGAACATTTAAGATATGAAATTGATATTAAGTCAAGTGTAATTTTCCCTGCTGTTATATCAAACGCATATGTGATCTAATCTAGTCATTACGAAAAATGAAGCTGAGATGTCAATTAAATTTTGGGTGTAGAAGTCACTTTATTGTTTTACTCGCATTCCAAAATTAAAACAATACTACACTGTATACGAGGCAGGTATAGCGCCCACGTGGACAAGGAATTTGTTACCGTTTTTACATAATCGTACCTATTTATCCTAACGTGTAAATAACGTTGATAGATATTTACAGATCTCAATGGGGTGTATGTTTATCGAAAAGTTGCGTTAATCCGCATTAGCGCTTAATAATCGCTTCTGCACATGCGTCAAAATTAATATAGGATGTAACAATTTCTACGGTTCCTGTATTCGTGCAGAGCTCGGGAAGCTTGTCTGGCAGATTTTCAGATGATAGTTCGTCAGACATTTGTCTATTATCTGATTGCCCTCACTGTTAAATTATCCCAGTTCCTATTAATTTGTTATATTTGATGTTATTCCATGTAGGTCATGTAGTATACCACAGTCGATATTCCTCCCTCTGGTTGTTATTGTATAATGGACAAGTATTGTGTGGCTTTAACTTAACATAACGATACCCTACTGCTGAGAGAAACACGATAACGGATAATTGTGAACTTGTTTTGATAGAAGTTTCATTGTATAATAGACACATATACCACAGTTTTGTGGCTTTAACGTTACGTAACGATGACATTATGACTTGGCATGGCATAGGATCAATATATTATCTGCAATAAAAGTAAGCGCGATACTTACACCAGTTGCCCATCAGGCCTCCTTGTTGTTGGCCGTAGTAAAATGGACTGTGTGGATTGTTGTACATATTTTGTATCCGTATTGTGTGTGGATTGGATGGGTACGCCAATAACGTTGGTAACTAGGCCCTCCGTATGGCACACCATGGTAACTATATCCGTACACTGGGAAACTGTACATGTTTGGTACGACAGCCATGGAATGGATTACCTTCCTAGGGAGACCCGAGTAAGCATATCCTTGGTGAATTTGGATTGTAGTATGCATTTGGATTATTGTATGAATTTGGGTTGCTATATGTCTTTGGATCATTGTATGAATTCTTATTAATGTATATATTTGGATTATTATAAGAGTTTGGATTATTATTTGAATTTGGATTGTTGTATGAATTTGAGCTTTGATATGAATTTGGAGAAGTTAATGAATTTGGATTGTTGTCATAATTGTTCTTGATATTTTGCTTATTATTTAAATTGTTATTGTAGTAAGGACTTTGCTGATTGGACAATTGTCCTGACGTGAACACAGCTGATAAACAACCTACACACAGAAAACAGCTGACCAATCGGACATTCCATGGCAGTATGATCTCGGCAACTCTCGACTGAAAAAAAGAAAACAATTCAAATTCATGATAACTCCTTTATACTGATAGTATTTAATCAGGATTCATTGCTATAGAATTAATGTCAAACTATTATACATGTTCATTATATTTTTTATCAAAATAGTTCTTGCTATCGAATATATAAATCTACTATATATTTACCAGTGAAATTTTGTATACCCTTTATAAAGACAATAATTTTGGAGTACCAATTAAGTAATGCGCAAAAAATTTGAAAACACACAGCGCGCAAATTTTTTGCAGTTTACCATATATAAGTATAAATAAGAAATTATCAACCTTATAAAAATGCATATCCTCATTGCTTATGTCAACACTAGTGATGATATACGATCCTGACATATAACATCGATATCGATATCATGTCATTCTTGGGAAACCATTCAATATCTTCTATACATCAACTGTATTAAAATATTGACATCAATATTTTCTGATGGCTGAATGATAATACTTACATGGAACCCTTCGAAGTGTCCGTTTTACAATCTGATGCTTTGATAGTGATTTTAGAATTCCTTATATATGGATTTATAAGGAAGTATGACAAATAAATTTAAAGGGAGCTGTGGTTGTGTTTTTCGAGAAAAAAAAATAAAAAAAAATCCTTTCTTTGCCGGTAGAGAACGTTTTGTTTTGATTTCATGCTTTCTTTACCTTTTCGATATACATTTGACACAAAGACAAACGTACACATTTTAGCGGTAGTCTTATTTTTGCGTTTTTCATAGTAGAAGCATTTCGGTGAATTAGATAAATAGCGCTAATAACATTTTCTCATTGATACATTCTGATTGCGCTAAAATTATTTCTTGTTGCTAGCTATATGGTTTACTTGGTGAGGGACCATTTCATCAATGTAGTAATCTATTTAAATGACATTACGTTAAAATTTAAGTTCGCCCAAGTTAGTATATTTGCAATCATTTCTACTAGGTGAATATTAAAAGATTGTCAAAATTTAGGAAATATTCTCCTCCTGTATCGTGACAAAGGTACAAGGTAACCAAAAAACCAAACATTATTGTAAAACATAATTGGAATTTGATAATACAGAATTAAATTTATCTCCCTACTTTTCTATGAATGGATAAGTATTTATAATTAAGTGTTTGAAAGATGCGATGTAGCATTGTATAGATAACTATTAAATGATATGCGATGTATTTTAAATATATTTGAATATTATCTTCATTATATAGCTCTAACTGATTGATTTTAATTTGTTTAATTGTATTGCATACAATTATTTGTCGGGAGATTATAATTTTATGAACAGCAAAGGCGTTTATGCAATAAAACGTACGCAGAATATGCATTATCTCACATGTATATATACAAAACATATCATTTGTAAAACAGTTTATTTCATAAAGCAAACTAAGAAAACAGCGTGGGTACTCAAACAAAAGATATATATGCAATAAACAACTTAATGGGGATAAAATAGTATGACTTCGTCATCAGCAAAATGATAATGTTTAAATATATTCTTTAAAATCCATTGTTGATTTGGAATCAAAATTGTAAATTATCTATCTTCGGTCAAGCAGAATTTTCATCCTATGCACATAACAAAGTAATGCTTCATATATATATATATATAAGTATGCGATGGCACTATATATCCGCGAAAAGCAAGTCATGAAGTGAAAATTTGCAATAATGTCAAATCTATATGCATTTTTGAATGTCAAGCATGAGCAAAGATAAGCCTGTCATATTTTTCTGCTATTCTCATTTATATATATTTCTACCACAATACCCTGTGTTATTCAACTCTCAGACCATCAGGTAATCATTACAGCTGTTGATTAACAATCTGTTTATATCACACGTGGTATAAACTCTGTACGTATTTTGATTGGCTAACACGGTGAACTTCGACCCAAGCTGCAATTGTTATTGACGTCATCAATCATCTAATGACGTCACATTACCGGGCCCCGGACGAGTAAAACAGCGTTTTTTTCATACCGTACATGGGATGGAATCTCGTGGTGTAAAACAATAAATTAATAAATAAATAGCAAAATATTTACTACGAAAATCATGAAGAAAAGACGGATAACAATGAATAGATAGTGTAGCTAAACTTAAATGAAAATTAGGTATCTACAACGTAAAGGACTACAAAGAGATTGTTATGTACATTTTACTTAATAATTAAATCGTCTTTGCTTTGATTAATAAAAAATATATCTAATAAAATCAACTGTTTTGCTTCTTCAAAACTAGATCTGGGCAGTAGTGAATGACTAAACATATTCAGTCTCCAACACATTATATTTGTGTTCCGTATAAACACTATTCAAGTCTATGTGTGCTTAGGTAAGATTGTCTACAAACTCCTTGTGCTTGGAAAACACTAAAAAATCACTGAGCGTTCCGTGAATGCCATCTAGAAACTCTTTGTTTCGCTAACCGTATGTACAAAATGCTTGTGTATTTCGCGAACACTCTCTACGAAATCCTTGTTGTGTTCCGTGGGTAATATTTACAAACTCCTTGTTGGTACATAAACAATATGAAACAAAATCCTTATGGTTCACTAACACTATGTTCAATATACTTTTGTGTTTCGTGGACACTATTTACAAATTCGTTGTTGTGTTACACGAACACTGTGTATAACATCCTTGTTGTTGTCCGTTAACAGTATCTAAACTCAAATTGTGTCCCTCGAACGCTACGCAACATTTGAGTTTCAAAACTATTTAACGTACACCACACAGCCCTAGAGCTGATTTTTATCACCAATATAGCTATCATGATGCATGTGTTCTGTTTCACTCCTCGGAAGTCTTTGGTAAATATACCTAAAGCAGTCCTGTCACCGCAAGGTTCTTTTCGAGAAGGATAGCCATAGATGTGTCGAAAACTCGATCAAAGTTCTCGGTGTCTGTGACAGTGGTGTAGTGGCAGTAGACTCCCCTATTTCGGCGACTTGCGTCTTCAAACTGACAGGCGATGTATTCGGCTGATTCAATGAAAGATTTTCCACCTGCAAAAATGTAAAACACGTTTCAAACTCACTATAAAAAACTACGCATTTGCAAATGATGTGTTTTGAATCCTAGTAATACGATGTTTATGAAGCTACCATTAAAAGTTTCCTTAACGCAAGATCCCACTGTACTTACCAAGATAAGCATTACTACAGTACTGATACATTTATGTGGAGGTTGGATGAGTATTGTAACTATATGATGTCAAAAGGGTACTCGAAATGAACAGTGGTAACACTCTTGTTTTTTACCTAGGCGACCGGGTATACATTTTACGATCGGATGTATGAAGTTATGGCTTTTCTCACCCACAACGTCGGTGCTCTGGTTTCCTACCACACTTACACTCCTCGCTACTGCTAATAGCACTGCTGCTGCTACAACTCCTGCTACTGGGCGGGCGGGGCGGGTGTGGTTGGTGGGCTATTAAGTAGGTAGTAATGTAGGTGGATAGGTGGGTAAGAGAGTGGTAGGTAGGTGGTAAGGTGGTGTAATGAACACGTATAGTAGAGTTAACCATGTTCGTGTTTATATGTGTATGTTATGTATGATCTATAAATAAACCACGTGTAATCATTGTCATGTGGCGTTCGATTGTTTGTGCATGCTAGTAGGTATAGGATGAAAGCGCTCGTAAGACCAGAATACAGGTGACGTCACGAGGAATGGGATAACCTGATTTACCCAGGCCGGCTGTATATAAAAGCGGGTTTGTTTCATTCTGCAGTAGAAACTCTGACAGAAGCTGGCATTGTGTTTACGACTGAAAAGACTACAGACTACAGGTAATACTGCACAGACTGAATAAGTCTCTGGGGAAAGACTGTACAGGTAGTGGTCGCTGAGTAAGTGACCAGTGGGCGTTAGGCAGCAGGGAGGTCAGTGTGGCTGCTGCGCTGTATAAGCTGGTGCGCTTGATAGCCATTGCGACGTACCAGTGCCGGGAGCACGTGCTTGACCTGGCAGTGTTCGTGCGCGGGGTAGCCTGTGCGCTGTGCAAGTGCCGGGAGCACTTGTAATAGGCGTGCTTGATCTGGCATTGCCAGTGCGCGAGGTAGCCGGTGCACAAGGTTACAGTGCCGGGAGCACTTGTAATAGGTGTGCTTGATTGGTCATTGCCGGCGCGCACGACAGCAACGGCTCGTACTAGTGCACGGCGAGAGCACATACATTATGCGTTTGCGAGCGTCATTGCCTGCTATAGTTATATTTGTATGGTAGTTTTAGAGGTCCGTGGCAAGCAGCACGACCGTTTCATTTGTTCTTTTATGTCATATATAGATTAATCATTTGTAAATATTACTGATTCCATACCGATTGAGATTGGACTAGTCAAGTGCGCTTAAGGCACAGCGTATCCCAGAAGACACTTGGGACGGACCAGGTGCACGTTACAGTGGTAGACGGGTGTTGCTGGGAGGGTGGTTGGGTAAGTGGGTGGATGGGTTGGTAGGTAGGTAGGTAGGTAGGTAGGTAAGGGGGATGGTTAACTGGGTGGGTGGGTAGGAGGGGGTGGCTGGGTCGATGGTTTGGTGGGAGGGTAGGTGGGTTGGTAGGTACGTGGTTACGTGAGTAGGAGGGTGTGGGTGGATAGGTAGGTATGTGTGTAGATAGGTAGGTGCGTGGATGGGTAGTTGTTTACCTTTATAGCGGGGAAAACAGCACTTAAGTGATTTCCTCTGTATCATGACTTTGAAAATATCCATTTTATTTAGAAAAACCAGAAAGGCCGACTTGGAAAGATACTGGTTTGCACATAAAGACTTAAAAATCAACAATGACTCGCGAAGTTTGTTCTGAAATTAAAAAGAAAAATCTTAAACAACAACAAAAAATAAATCGACAACACGAGAGATGTACAGACTATGTCGCGTAACCAAAACCATTACCTGATTGGTATCTACATAACAGTACTTTTAACATGTAAATTTCTCTTTGTGATTGCATGTGATAGTAACTTTCTTTCCAAAAGATATAATTTATATGAATTGAAGCAATATAGCACTTGTTATTGTAATGAAGCATCCTCAGTTGATTTTTTTTCCCATTCAATACTGAAATAAAAGTTTCAATAAAATGAATCTTTTTGTTCATCAGTGATATTTTCTTGAGAAATATTTTTTTCAATAATTCTTTATTTCGTTTTACTTCCAGTTTTTCCTGTTTTGTTTTATTTTCATTTTTTGTTTTTGAAAATCGTTTTTTTTTTCATACATATATGTTGTTTTTCAGCGGGTCCCATTCACAGACGGAGGCAACTTACTTTTATCATTACGAGTTTCTAATAGATGCAAAATATATATTGCATACGAAAAATATATATTGCTATTGTTTGCATTTATTTGCATATACTTCCTTATTTTAAACAAATATCTCGTATAAGTTACCATATCTGACGAATCATTCATTTGGTGGTAGAAAGTCATGGCTGTTACGAAGATAATAGCTGTGACATTATCGAAGCAGTGGATCCATTTCATCCTCTCAGATCTTTGACCACCAACATCTACCATACTGGAAATATACTGCCTTATTAAATCAGACTTTGACTGGCGAATTATCAATATAATAACACAGAAATAACAAATATCAAAATTTAATAGCCAATTTGCGATAATACGCCAAACTAACAGGTGGATTACTATAAAATCAACTCATTCTTTTATAAGAGTATTAGAGGTTAAAATCATGAGGGAATTTACTTTGAGGCGAATGAATGTTTAAAAACAAGAAAACTGGAGGAAATCTTCATAGCCGGGTAAAGTAGTCAAAATCAAGCACAAAAACACTAGTTATGCAACAGTATGATACTCTAATGACTTGAAAATAGGACGAGGCTAATTGTAGGCAAGCACGGGCTAATTTTTTTTATTATAATTTTTCTTAATGAAGCCAACTTCTGATGCAGTTTTTCGGATAAATGATTCAATAAGCTGATTTGGGGACATTTGATGATAAATCCAGTGCTTCCTCGCCCGACAAAGTAGTAATTACCTATTTGCAGACCGATCCACCTAATTTAGTTGGGGAGCCTGACGTTAGCTCCGAGTTCCGAGTTCCATTTACCTTTAACTAAACTCGAAACTGGTTAAACGGAACTCGGAACTCGGAACAACGTCAGGCTCCCATTTCGTTACAAATAGAGTATAAACCAAACATAAGAAAATGCACACATATCATCTTCTCAAAGAAGATCTTCAGGATATTATCGGACTAAGTTGAAAAGTATATCATCTTTTTTTCAAGAAAAGCTTATTTTCAAACAAGGCGTATTTCCAAGTTAGTTTTGCTTGCAAGAATCTACAAACGTGTTTTAAGCATAGGCTTATTGTTCAGATTGGCTTATTTTTGAGTTTTAATGCTATGCTATTGTTAAATGGACTGTAGGATTATATACACTGCTTATAATTCTACTCTTCTCTTCATGTTGAAAACGTTTGCTTTGGGGTTTTTTGTGCAAATGCTTGAAATTAATTGTACACATCTGGGCAGAATGGTTTGTATTGCTTTTCTCAAGAATGAGAAAAAAATAATTATTTTTGGTACAAATTGCGGCAAATTATACTTCTAATCACAAACTTTCTCTGGATTGCGGTTCAAATAATCTGTAATGATTTTCATTTCAATGTGTAAAATATACATATATCAAGAAAACATAATCCTGTATACATTGTATTCATAGTAGTATTCTTCTTTTTTTTTTTTTAATTTAGACTCCCTTTTCTCATTGTAAAAACTACAAGGGAAATAAAGTTTCCTTTTGATTATCTATTTAGATGATGGCCTTACAACGATATCAACGTATTTAGTTATCATTGATTCAGTACTTACATTTTTAATTCTATTGGTTTCTCAGTACATACCACAAATTGCTGGCTCTAAATTTAAAGCTGAGTTCTGTAACACCTGTTGTGATTACCCTCGAGTAGAGGATATCCTGGTCCGATGGGATGTAATCAGGGGAGGCTATTCTGTCAAATGACTTGAAAAGGCTAAAACAATAAACAAAAATAAGCAAAAATAAAAAGAGACTAGAGGCATAGAAACGCCTTTGTCATTTAAACTTAAAATCGATACGATAGGGAGAAACTATACAGAATATCTCTATTAACATAGAAACTGTTAAAACTGAGCAAAAGAAAAGTAGCCAGATGTTTAGGAAGGGTAAACGTTTTATGGGTCATCGACATCAACCCCATTGTAAATATAGGCATTATCCAGCGTTTGCATGAGAAGAACCTGGAACATCGATCCTGACTTACTTCCTATCACAAACAGAAAGTATGCACACCATCGTTATTATATCGATAATAAGAATGTAAGGTGATATTATGTTCCTAAATCTATATCAATTATACATGATATACTTAGTAATGAATGTTATTTTGTCGCTGATCGATCGGGCGTTTATAATAATGAAGTTCAAACTCACTGTTGCGCGCCGTCACCTAGACTATAATCCTGGCCTTTCATCACACAAGCCTGGAATCCTCTAGTGCAATACAGATGCTTAAGTTCTGCTTCGAAATCCAGTAACTTTTGACATTCTCTAGCCTTCGTCAAAAATACATTTGCATATGTCTGTAATAGAATGAAGACAATTCAGCATGTAGTGTATTTAATCATGCTTAGATTTGGTTTGGTCGAACGTTTTATATTCGCAGCTCTATAATTAGTTTTATATTGCATGTTCACGTTACAAGTTCTGTAGTTGTTATGCTCATATAGCTATAAACTCCCACACTGTTTTTTAGGATGCAGTTATGACGCTCTTATCGTCACGGTCTATCTGGTGATTAGCGTTCTTCTCAAATTATGATATTCTGAATACATTATTTGGCCTTACTGACGAAATTGACGATCACACTTTGGTCTGGCGCGTAGGAATACATTAATGACAGTGAGGTCGAAGCTCCTATTTGGCACACACTCGTTCTATTCTATATTTTATATTTTGTAAATAAATGGTTTATATTTTTTTCTAAATTATGCAGATTAAAACAAGATGTGAATTGAAAATGTGATATCGCAAAGAAATTAAATAAATACATGATGATATTTTGGAAATCTATTGTTTACTTCAAGAAGTTGAAAACCTTTCCCAACCAATTAGAATCAGCTGTTATGCTAGTCCATCACCTGTCTGATTGTTCCATTACATAATGTAACTTCGAATAAATGATAATTACTGATTTATTTCAAGTAGCGTGAATCAAAACATTGTGAAAATGTAAATAAGAAATAATTTTCCTTTTTGTTGTTTACTGACGCGTGTCATTTGAAATATACGCAAAAGATGAAAATTGACAAAACGATATCAAAACATGAAGACAAGATTTGCGTAGAAACTTCATAGAAAATAAGACTATGTGTTGAAGAGGAAAAAAATTCTTCTGTTTCAAAAATAACACCCGTCATACGAATTTTTGTTAAACCTGAGGCAAATCACATTCTCAAAATGAGAGAATAGGTAAACAAAACATGACCAGAAACGAACATCATTGTACTTAATGAATGCGTTATAGACGTTCAACGTACCAATTTTAGCAATAATAATATCATCTTAGTGATTTTGTGATGGAGGCATTCCGCTAATAATGTCCTAGCTGTTTAGTATAAATATGGGTGAGCCAACGCTTTATTTCTCTAATTCGTTTACATATGGTTTTCCGCTAAAATTTAAGTGCGCCAAAATTAGTGCGTTTACAGTACTATTGTCTTGGATTTGGATCATGCTATGATTATCGCAATGCTCTGACATTACCTCAGAAGTCTCGTCGTCAAACGGGATGTTGAGGAGAGGCATGTTCCTAAGAACGACTTCGGTGTATTGCATGAGATTATCTATGATAACATTCTTGTAGTACGTTCTCTCCGACACACTAAAGCCGTTCGAGTGCAAAATTCTGTAATGACAAATCAGAAATAACCCTACTTGTGACTTATTCGTCTAAACTGATTGAATGGGTGGTATTGTTGGGTTGTTTTGCATTTTGATAAGCAAGTTTGGATTCCAATTTATATTATATCTGAACTATTTTATATATTAATAAGATAATATTTATTGTTCTATTGATATATAATTAATTGCACAAACAATAGCTTAACTCATTGAAAAAGGGATTAAATGGCAAAGTCGACCTGGCGTCTTGGCATGCAATCATTTCCAGTAACCATTGAGCAAATTTATAGTTAGCACAATAAATACGATGTAGAAGTTGAGAAATCAGGTAGTGATTAAATTCGATATTCAGTGTCTTAAATATTCCTTTAAGAACTTAAGTCGGGGTCAATGATTTAACATCTTTAATACACAGGTTATATCTATGTTTATAATTGTACAGACAGCAATTTTAATACATTGAAAAAGAATGCAATGGCCAAGTCGATCTAACGCTTCTGTTTTATATAATTAAGAATTTAAGTAGACTTGGCCCTGGTGTAGCAATTTTGACAATTTAGTGGCAAAATTACACACTAAAAGCAGCTGACGTTAGAAAACAGAAAAGTTCTACTTACCTCATTTGTCTAAAAAGAGTTGTTTTTCCAGATTCTGAAACACCTGTCAACATTCAAACAACGATTTTGGTTAGATGTATAAATAAAAGGTGACTAGTATTTTAAGGATTCAAACAGAAACATTATCATAGAGAGGATTCTAAATGTATGATCTGGGCAAAAAAAATCATCTACAATTTGTTGAACTTTACTTAAAAATATTTGAATAATATATATGAAATTTCCAATGAAATAAGTAGCACTTAATATTACCTGATATGGTACAATTGTAACCTTAACGAGTATGAAAACACGATGTGGTGACATTTTTTCATAAACAATTAGCTTTGACTTCCTGTTCATAAAAATATACATGTATGCATACGTAATTCTATATGAAATTCCCTAGAAATATATATTATGTATATAAGGTAATACTATATAATATTTCTCAGAAAGATATACTTCATATGTGTATACCATATGTATATACTATATCATATTCACAAGAATAGAAATATATATTATTGTACTATGTTTTTTCAGAGACGATATGCATCTACTTATGTTTTCATTCATATATACAATTCATACATCTACCTACCCAACAACAGAAATTTTAACTTCTGAACTTTCTTTTCACTTGCAATTTCTTTGTCTATTTGTTTAGAGTGTTGCTGTTGAACTTGCAATAGGATATCTCGACTTCCAGAACAACCCATGATGACGTCACAATCAAATTGTATCTTCTAGTACGTAAATGTAGCTTCGTTTCACATTTACGTCAAACTCCACACCTAGAATGCCACCATATTACCTATATTTTTAGAAAAATGTAAAATAAGTTTTTAATAGATTTGTATGTTGATACATATATATAATAGGATATTTGAAATGCTTTGATCAAAGCGTATTGTCAAAAAATACTCAAATTAGACGTAATCTGACACAATGGACCCATATAAAATAACTACGGATAGGCTGAATGTGTAAAACACGAGTCTGCGTGGTGGTGAAAAAAAGAGCATCATGATCACTAACAAACTAATAATGTGGCGAACAAAGTGTGATGCTATCAAATGGAGGCGATAGAACATGACCATGTATTGCGTTACCAGAGAATTATAAATAAGTCAATGAAAATGGCAAAATGTTAATATTCACTGTTAAAATAGCTAATATCTACTTTGAAAATATGACCAAATGGCAGTACTTCCTTTAACTCCGCCATATCGCTGTATTATATAATGGATTCTCATATTGGATAGAAGACTTTCGGCGAAATAACCTGTGAATGCACAAGATAGTTTTCCGTACTTTTCCAACTTTATGGTTGCGGTACTAGGATAGGATTTTTTTTTCTTTTTTTGTTTTTGTTTTTTTTTTCTATTTAAGTAGTATCTAAACAGCAAATCCAGTAAACACAGTGATATTTTACAAGTCTATAAGTTCTTACTATGGTGCAATTTAACATATAATTTTATTATCTATCATGGCAAACCATAAGACTTGCTGTTAACATGTAATTTGTTAATTTGAAAGATGTTTGTAAACTTAAACAAACCGCATTCTTAGGGGCTGCTCATTCTTACAACTAAATAACATCAACTAACAATATTACATAATAAATTTTTACTCGCTACTCAAAAGATACACCTAAACAATTAAGATACTAATTATACTATAGGGGCATGCAACCCCCAAGCTAGAGCGATCATAGCTTAGCTAGCTATGACTAATAGAGAGGAGAGAAACCTAGCTTGAGCGACCTCAAGCCACAGAGTAAGCAGTTGGTAGCTAAAAAGCAGGCAGTTCTGCTAAGACTGTTTCAGATGGGGCGACCCCCGAGCTTGGGCGATCCCAAGCATATCATCTACATAAGAAATAAATACACAAAATATGATATAATGAATTGGGGGCAAGAAATTCCCCGAATTTAAAAGTGCTAATATCACGGCGTGATAAATTCATTACTGTGAGTGATATCCTCTAACTATTCCTTACTAAGAAGAGCAGCCCAAAATAAAAATAAAAATGTGACAGCTTGCATTGTAACAAAATAAAGCTTATAATTAACCAACACAGATGTACAAAAAGGTGCTGCGAGCCGGCTGCCCCAACCTGAATCAGGGAGGTAGGTTTATCCAATGCTCAGACCAGCTTGCCAGGTGTTGTCTCACCATGAGGCCTTACTTACCCCTAAACAAATGAGCCCGAAACAAGTAAAAAGACATGTAATAAATATAAATATTATAAGTAAACACATATAATAAAAACAACATATACACATGAAAAGTACAGGCAATCAAAACAAAACAACAGTATATAAATATTAAAAGGTAATTATAATATAATATAAACAATTATACACAAACCACAGTAAAGAAAACTGCAAATTATCAAAGGTGGAGGTGGGGCGGATGGTGGATGATGAATAAAACACTGCTGCTACAAATAATCACGCTGCTTGAAAATGAATGCAGGTGGCGCTATCCCCTGACGTATTTCCATCGGTCAAGAACATCACGTGATCAAAGGCGCGAGGTTAGATATAGATATTTACTAACATGAAGACTGTGACGGGGTTTCTAAATGTTGTGTACAAACAACTATTTAGTAAACAAAATATCATTTTATACACAACACACCAAAACAGTATGAAAGTCAAAAATTTATTGAATGGAACCAATAACTTGTTCAGGCTCATATTAAATATTATCTAAAGGTTTTGGCATTCTTAGGGGCTGCTCATTCTTACAACTAAATAACATCAACTAACAATATTACATAATAAATTTTTACTCGCTACTCAAAAGATACACCTAAACAATTAAGATACTAATTATACTATAGGGGCATGCAACCCCCAAGCTAGAGCGATCATAGCTTAGCTAGCTATGACTAATAGAGAGGAGAGAAACCTAGCTTGAGCGACCTCAAGCCACAGAGTAAGCAGTTGGTAGCTAAAAAGCAGGCAGTTCTGCTAAGACTGTTTCAGATGGGGCGACCCCCGAGCTTGGGCGATCCCAAGCATATCATCTACATAAGAAATAAATACACAAAATATGATATAATGAATTGGGGGCAAGAAATTCCCCGAATTTAAAAGGCCAAATCGAAGAGGTTACAATAAAGTAACCGAATGAGAGCCCCCAAAGATAAACCAAGTAATGACAAGAGTTCAAATGATTGAAAGGTTATATCACGTATGGAATAAAGCTGAAAAAGAGAGGAAAAACATACCTAATACTATAAAGTGAGATAGTATTTAAAGGAGCACTAGATTCTGCGTCTGTGAATGAGACAGATGCAAGAACTACATCCTTCTGATGGAGGTCTAATTAAGGAAACAGTGCCAATGATAAAGTGTTAAGGATGATAATTAGGTACTGGGAACGCACCCTGAAGATGTAAGAGGATAACAAGCTCCGTATGTCAACTATATCTACTAATAATAGACAAAGAAAGGGTTGCAGATGTCCTAAGAAAGTCAACAAACTGGTTGCCAAGACTAAGGAACTTACATACACAGAACAGGTAGTTATAATGAACCTGCCAACACTCAAACTGATTACGATGCATAAAAGGAGATACGATTAAAGTTATAAGTACTTAATGCAATAAGGATACTGAATGTAGTACAGGGCTTATACAGCTAACTTAAATAAACAAGATGTGAGTATTCCGAGAAACACCCAGAGAAGAGACTTGACTCTGTCGGACTCCAGAGAAGCAGCTTGACTCCAGGTATTTCACAGTGAAGAAAGAAATTGAGTACTCAAAACTAAAGAAGGGGCTTGACTCTACTGAACAGCAGAAATACAATAAGGATACTGAATGCTTAAACAGCTAACTTAAATTAACAAGACTTGAGTATTTGGAGAAACACCCAGAGAAGAAACTTGGCTCTGATATCGATGAACTCCAGAGAAGCAACTTGACTCCAGGTATTTCACGGTGAAGAAAGAAAATGGAGTACTCGAAACTTATAGAAGGAGCTTGACTCTACTGAACCGCAGAGAAGCAACTTGACTCTAAAATGCCTGACTTAGAGAAGAAGCTTGACTCTACTTGACAGCAGAGAAGCAACTTGACTCTAAAATGCTTGACTTAGAGAAGAAGCTTGACTCTACTTGACAGCAGAGAAGCAACTTGACTCTAAATCATTCATACTGAAAGGTCCTACTAGAGAAGAAGCTTGACCCTACTGAGCCATAGAGAAGCGACTTGACTCTAGTACCCCTGTAGTGACAAACTTGACTCCTATGTGCTACTGAGAATACCCTTGGCTCAGAGTCGCAGTGACTCATGAGAAGAGACTTGACTCGCAGACACAGCTGAGAAGACCCTTGACTCTTGAGTTGTGATTACTCATGAGAAGAGTTTTGACTCATGATTGGAGAAGCGATGACATGACTGCATAAACTAACGAATCAAAACACAGCGAAGTAGTAGCTGGTGGCATGACAAACTTGACTCCTAAGTGCTACTGAGAAGACCCTTGGCTCTGAGTCTCAGTGACTCGTGAGAAGAGACTTGACTCGCAGACACAGCTGAGAAGAGTTTTGACTCTGAGTGTGATTACTCATGAGAAGAGTTTTGACTCATGATTGGAGAAACAAAGACCTGACTACGTAAGCTAACGAATCAAAACACAGCGAAGTAGTAGGTAGCTAGTGCGGGACACTCTTGACTAAGTGCTACTGAGAAGACTACATACTTTGAGTCGCAGTGACTCATGAGAAGAGACTTGACTCGCAGACACAGCTGAGAAAACCCTTGACTCTTGAGTTGTGATTACTCATGAGAAGAGTTTTGACTCATGATTGGAGAAGCGATGACATGACTGCATAAACTAACGAATCAAAACACAGCGAAGTAGTAGCTGGTGGCATGACAAACTTGACTCCTAAGTGCTACTGAGAAGACCCTTGGCTCTGAGTCTCAGTGACTCGTGAGAAGAGACTTGACTCGCAGACACAGCTGAGAAGAGTTTTGACTCTGAGTGTGATTACTCATGAGAAGAGTTTTGACTCATGATTGGAGAAGCAAGACCTGACTACGTAAGCTAACGAATCAAAACACAGCGAAGTAGTAGGTAGCTAGTGCGGGACACTCTTGACTAAGTGCTACTGAGAAGACTACATACTTTGAGTCGCAGTGACTCATGAGAAGAGACTTGACTCGCAGACACAGCTGAGAAAACCCTTGACTCTTGAGTTGTGATTACTCATGAGAAGAGTTTTGACTCATGATTGGAGAAGCGATGACATGACTGCATAAACTAACGAATCAAAACACAGCGAAGTAGTAGCTGGTGGCATGACAAACTTGACTCCTAAGTGCTACTGAGAAGACCCTTGGCTCTGAGTCTCAGTGACTCGTGAGAAGAAACTTGACTCGCAGACACAGCTGAGAAGACCCTTGACTTCGAGTTATGACAACTCAAGAGAAGAGTGACTTGATTGTGGTTGAAGACATGACCTGATTACCCACAAAATAAACAAATAAAACATGGCATAGGTTGGTGGCTATTGTAAGGAAAAACTTCACTTCTTATGGCTGCTGAGAAGATCCTAGACTTTAAGTTGTGATTACTCATGAGATGAGTGACTTGACTCGTAATAGAAGAGGCTTGATCTGACTGATAACTAATTAAACCTAGTACATGATAATAACAATCTAGTAACAGACTAAATAAAGTGAGGAAGAAACATCATCTCTATATATATCTATGACAAAGCTCTCCTTAACAGTTGCATAATATATTCCGCACAAGTATAAACAAGAATCTGTGACAAGTACAAGGAAAACAATAATGCTAGATACAGATAAAAGGTGTGACAGCTATGCCGTAAACCAATTATTTAGAAATATCTGTGACAAGTACATAGAAAACAGTAACGCTAGATACAGATAGAAGGTGTGAACGCGAAGATATAAATGTTTACTAGAGTAACAAGTATCGAGAATGCTCCTCTGATATCCACGCTGTAACCAAAGTCTGGTCAGGTACAACAAGTCAAAATAGACAGATTGATGAGTAATCTCACCGCTGAAAAGTCCAAGACAACTGAGTTGGAAGCATAGTAAGCTGATGCTACGATTTCCACTTTATCTGCATGTCGCTATCATCGGGAGATGGAAACGCATAATGTAGTTCGGTGAGTTTCCGAGTCGTCTGTATGTAGTTATCAAAGTTGTTCGTTGATTATCCGAGGAGTCTGCATGTCGTAATCGTCGGGAGATTGAAATTCCGACTAGTTAAGTTGTTCGGTTAGTTCCGAGTACACTGCATGTCGTAATATCGCGAGATGGAAATCTAGACTAATAATGTTGTACGTGTAGTTCCTTAATTATTTTTCCTTAAATCAGATAATTACCCCTACAAAATTAACCGTAAACGCCAAAGAAGACGATGCAATGCCCTACAGTGTTCGACAAGACATGGGCGCTGCCATCTTGAATCCCGCACGGAATCCTGGGATCGCGCACCAAGCTGCTGGTAGTGACGCGTTCCTGACCTGCTTGGCCGCCATGTTAGATGACCCGAGACGGTTTACAAACTGATGTCTTTCGATTTCCACTAGCACGAATAAGTCACACACAAAGTTAGATCCCGATAGCAAAGAAAACACATTGTGGTTGCATAAAGACTGTTAGGATCCAAATAGGAAATACACAGCTCGATGACGAATGACATTCGTCAATGTAAACTAAAGGAAATGTCCTCGACACACGTCGATAAAAATGTAAACAAACACAACACACGTGTAAATACCGTTATTGGTGTGTACTTCACTGTCGTAGGAGACGACAACTCCAGGCAAAACACTCGTAAGTTCAAAAGTCAATAGGAGTTGTTGCGACGAAAGTAAACAATAGGAGAAAATAATGATGAATAAAACACTGCTGCTACAAATAATCACGCTGCTTGAAAATGAATGCAGGTGGCGCTATCCCCTGACGTATTTCCATTGGTCAAGAACATCACGTGATCAAAGGCGCGAGGTTAGAAATAGATATTTACTAACATGAAGACTGTGACGGGGTTTCTAAATGTTGTGTACAAACAACTATTTAGTAAACAAAATATCATATACAGTGCGAAAAATGCATGCATGTTTCAGGGGGACATAATTAGCTCATTTGTATTTATTGTACAAACTAGCCATGTTGTTTCGCTCACAAGTGTCTAAAGCACAAAATAGGAGCATTGTTTGACCAGATTTGACTTTATAATAAGTATGAACAACTTATTTGACTTTATGTAGTATAAACACTTATTTTGTTTTTACCTTGATATGAAAATGGCGGTCGTGAAAAATATAGCACAAATATGGCATATAAGGAGGTATTTCTAACACCGAAAATGCTCTTATTTGACATTATCACGAACTCTGGAAATGACCAGAAGACTTTTTGGAAAACATTTGTCCAACTGTTGTGTTTGGGGTAAAATATGCCTATTTTTTATCAATGCCTCTAACTCCCAAGATTAACAATTTGTTTTTAAGAGGTCCGTCTTACTATGATTAGATATCTTTAAAATATTATATAGGAGCATTTGTATTTATCGAAATGCCTTCCTTAATGACATACTTTTGTAATGCTAATCACAGCCGCCTTTTGCATTTCAAGGTCAAAACAAAATAAGCGTTTATACTTACATAAAGTAAAATCCAGTCAAACAAATGTACCTACCCTATGCTATAGACACTTGTGATAGTAGCAACTTGGCTTTTTTAGGTTTGGTTATTTGTGTGACTACATCTGACCACAAAGGAACTTTATAGACGAAACTGATATCATCTACAGCAAAGTATTGCTGATTGGAAGAAAGTACATGTCCAAACAAACATTTTGGTATATTGCATGACCATTTTTGTGCAAATTCTTAGATATGTATTCGTGTTTGAAATTCAACATTATTTTGCTTTTGATGACCATTAAGGTCACATCAAAACAGAATATTGGTAGATGTTTTAAAATCCAAACACAATATGCGGCGCATTCCTCAGTCCTTGGTCATTTCCATACAGCTTGCGGGCCGTTTTCATAATTATTATTAAATTCAACGTCAAAAATTATATTTTAATTCATTTATTTTTTTTAATTGAGGTATCGTTTTGCATAATCGTATTTTTGTCTTAATAATACTTTTTAATCATCCCTAAAGACGGACTTATTTCAAGCAAAACCATTAGAGTTACACAAGTTCTATTAACTTTAGCATTATATTTTATTTTATTTGAAGGAAAGATGTGGGTTAATTACATGTAAGGATCGAACATTATTTTGGAGTAAATAATTAATTCTGGCTGACTACTTGTACGAATTCAACGAATTTCTCTTGAAAGACAAACACACGCACCTAAAAACACATGTAAATACTAAAAAGATTTAGATCTGAAAGACATGCACGTGTGCTTTGGAAGCAGGCAGTGTGATCTGTATATACACAGGGGATGTTTGACACCCAACAAAACAATAACTTGAACCTCATAAAGATGGAAATATATCTGGTAAGATGAATTGTTGTAGTTATGAGAGGGAAAATATTTCTGGACAACTACAAAAATCTTTTCAACACTCAATACGACAATATCCTGCAACATCGCGTAACTGAGAAAAAAAACTAGATCTCAAACAAAACAATATGCGACCAGATTTAACTCTAACAGAACCGTGAATCCGATAACATTTAATATGTACTGCAAAATGATAAAAGAAATTATTACAATCAACCACAAATTTGAAGAAAACAAAATGTATTCGAATCAGTTGTTAGATACTGTAAAGCATATCAAAACTTTGCTTATTTTAACGGAAAATGTATACGATGAAGTCAAATAGAACTTCTTTATCAATGGAATATAGACACGCATATGTCATATAATGTGTGTAAATAACTGACATACTTGTGCATTGTTTTGTTTTATGTTTGCATTCGATTACCTGTATGACCATGTGGGTTTCCCCCGGGTCCCCCGTATCTTCCCATTGTAAGAACGGGTTTTCAATTAGCTGTATGCAATTTGTTACAAATCAATAGGGATGTCTATGTTTACCTCTGTTAGAAATGGGAATAAAGGTTAACAAAAGAAACACGATAATAGTTAATTATGGATTGTTTTGTTAGTCGATGTACCTGTATCGAGGTCTATTTATATTAGGGAAACTACTTCAGTATGCAGTAACCCCAATTTAATACAGAAGTATATATGCAATTACTGCTTAGCCATAAATGTATACACACATCTAGGATATTTCCAGCTGGGGGGAATGAAATTTGTGTACCGTAAAAAAAAAAAAAAAAAAAAAATCAATTTTATACAGTTCAATGCAGGTACATTTTTTAAAAACTCATATTTACACTAGGAAACCAAGGCATTTCATAAAACATTACAAAAATACCTTATTTACATAGTTTGAAAAGCGGCGAGATTAATACAGCTAAATTAGACCGGAAGCAATAAGTTGCTATAGATTGCAGACGACGCAATTCCTATTTCATGCTTGGCACACGGTCGAATTCTTATCTTTAAGTTTATTTTTATTTTCATTACTGCCGGAATTGTTTATTACTTTCCTCCTAAGTGTAGCTACTCTTTTACATTATATCTTTTAATCATTTTAAGCATATTTACATTTGTCTCTGGAATTCTAGCGCAAGCCTAACGTCTACGCGTAAACATTGATAGTTACGTATTTTAGTTTTGGTCAGCTTCATCCAGAGACAATGCATTTCGAGTGTAAATATACTATTTGGAATATATGCAGTATATAACATAACAAAGATAGCAAAGTATTAGTGTTGAAAATATGATGCCAACATAATTAAACTGTTAATGTATAAGTGTACATATAAGTTTCCAATAACATGTCTGTTGATATAATACTCTAATTTACCAGCAAAATTTGACATTATTTATTTTGTTTCTCATTTCCCTGGTAACATTTCATTTCGATTCTTTAGAACTTTACGAAAAGCTTAGTCCTTGTCCTTATTAGATATTAGATATTATGATATTATTGAAAAATTTTGATTGATTTGTATCTAAATATATGTATCTATTCACTTAATAATATAATTAGTTATTTGATGACATATGCATCATCTATTGTTAGCTTTCGTTATTTTTGTTTTTGTATTCGTGGTTTTGATATAAACATATTATCATTATACCGTTTAATTAATTGCTTTCATTTTTTACATTCATGTAATTATCTTGTCTTGACAATTCAATATTGCTGAACGGTACGTCTCTGAGTTTAGACAATGGTCAAATATGGTACCTTCAACATGCATTGGACGTGAATTAAGCATACGAGCATGTGATGGAGACAATGATAATTATTTACCTCTGATATCTGAAGGTTTCCATCAATGTATATTGGATGTGAATTAAGCATACGAGCATGTGATGGAGACAATGATAATTATTTACCTCTGATATCTGAAGGTTTCCATCAATGTATATTGGATGCGAATTAAGCATACGAGCATGTGATGAAGACAATGATAATTATTTACCTCAGACATCTGAAGGTTTCCATCAATGTATATTGGATGTGAATTATCCCCCGGTAGGCTACAACAACAGTGATCTTCCGACTATACCTTTAAATATGATCAAATAATAGTGACCGGTCGTCTGCTTCAAAGCCCTGCTTTACCAAAACGTTCAGCATGCAAAGGTAGCCATGTATCAGCCATGTGTAATACACGGTAATATTATACCCCAGTTAATGTGTGCTATCACACCTATCAAATGTCGATTGGATACGTCAATTATTGATCCGAGCGATAGCTTTCATTAATAACTGCAATGGCTAACCACATACACCATGTCCAATTAATGTTATTAAGCACCTACGATAGAAACAGGGATGGCAATTATGTTTAGATGCATTTGCCGCAGAAAGGTCCATGGACACGAATGAGGTTAAATCTTCGATATCACCCTTTGAAAAATGCTTTATAATTTATTTCGGTTTCGATGAATTCAATGGCCTTAAAGTGATGAAACGTTTTACAAAAAAAATAGTAAATAGAGAATAATAAAAAAAAAACATATCAATAACATTGACAAATTAATACTGTCAAAAAGTGCGGGTATTATGATAGTAACAGTAGTATGTAAGAGTAACATAATTCATGACGTCATCTCTTTCTGACGTTGCTCCACGTCAACTTGACAGCGTCATTTTGAAAGGGTGATCACTGCAATTTCAGCGTTTTCTGCTGTTATCGGAGTTTCTGTGAATGAAAAGCTAATGTCAAAAGCTAGTCTGAATATTTCAGAAAAACAGAAAAATAGCCTCGCTTTGATGGGAAATATCGGCAAGTTTTAATGAGGTGAATACAAAGGTTCGCTCTGATTTATCAAAAAAGGTAAAACTTTTCATTGCAAATTCTTATATTTCTATTGAAAAATCTTATGTTTTCACCGCTTATCACTGCAATATGTGTCTTCAAAAAGAATATCCAGGATGTCTTCTCTCTTAAGGGTCGATAAAACTGAAGCTGAAGTCTTAATAAAATATCAGTTGTAGAAGACACTTCGTTAATTTACAAGTTCAAGCAATAACACGCTGTAATCGAGGTAAGCATCTCGCCAACGTGGACCAAGAATTTGTTAGCGATTCTACATAAGCGTCCCTGTAATCATCATAATATGTTAATGACGTTTTAGATATTCACAGATCACGATGTTTAGCAACAAGCTGAGGTAATCCATCCAAATGTCAAATAATCATTCTGCATATGTGTCCAAATCCACACTTCCCTGGTGAGTGTGCTAGAGCAGAGACGGCAAAGCTTTGTCTGGCATGATTTCAGGTGATAATTCATCACACATTTGTCAGCCCAGTTCGTAGTAATTTGTTATGTTCGATTTTTCATTTAGGTTTGATTTGTTTACCGTCCTATTAACACCCATGATCATTTAATGACGCGCCAGGGTTCGGAGGTGGAGGAAAACCGGAGTACCCGGAGGAAAACCACCGCCCACCGTCAGTACCAGGCAACTGCCCCCCTGGGTTTCGAACTCGCAACCCAAAGGTGGAGGGCTAGTATCGGGACACCTTAACCACCCGGTCAACGCGGCCCCCATTATATTCCATATATTGCATGTAGGATGCAACAGTCGATATTCCTACTTTTGTTTGATATTGTAAAATGGACAACTATCCTGTGGCTTTATCTTTACATAACGATACCACACTGCTTGGATAACGGATAATCATGTACGTTTTGTTTTGACATAAGTGCATTGTATAATGGGCAAATATTTCACACGTATATTGTAGCTTTAACTTAACGTAACGATAAAACACTGGCTTTGCATGACATTTGGTTACCATGTAATCAGAATTAAAGTTATGCATGATACTTACACCGATTGCCCAGTAGGCCTCCTTGTTGGAAGCCGTATTAAAATGGACTTTTGGTGTTAATTTATCTGTATCGTGTGAGGATTAGTTGGGTTAGCAGTAACTTTCACCTTATGGAACATCATGGTATATATATTTGGTATGACAATCATACAGTAAACTATTCTCTGTGCTATAGATAAGTCAACACGAACTAGAGGTTTTACTTCAGTTTGACATTTCAGTAAACTATTATTTACAAGAGGTTCCACCTCAATTTTGACATTTCCATTTCGACTTTTGCTTACCCTGCCTGTGAACTCTGTTCTTGACCTTCGTTGATGTTAAACACCAATTAGTGCTTCAATGGGAAGTTGTGGCCCCGCTCCATCACAAATTTACAGAATTAGCATATTAGTCATTGTATTACATAATTAATAATCCCACCTATATATGTTTCTGTTTAGTCGATTACTGACATAACAGAAAGGTAATGTGCTTATCACTAAACTTAAGCTTAGAGTTACACTGATACTGAATTACTGCTTTTACGTTCCAAATTCAATGTACGAAGGTTGATTGATATGTTGCGTGCCTCATATTGTAGGATTTGAATTTTATCGGACATATTGTATTATTTTTCAACATAATCCCCTTCGTTATCTATACATTTTTGCCCAGTGGTGTTTAAGGGCCTTAGTGATATTTTATAGAACACCTTTTCTTGGCTGTTTAGAAAGTCACTGCATTTGTGACGTCATCATCGGACTGAAAGTGGGTGCCTGAAATAGTTGCTTTAAGTTTTGGAAATAGATGAAAGTCTGATGGAGCAAGATCAGGTTTATAAGGCTGACACTCAATCAATCTAAAGCCACACTCGTGAATGACAGCTATGACAATGACAGACTTGTGAACGGAAGCATTGTCGTTATGGAATAACACACCTTCAGTGAGCTTTCCGCGACACTTATGATTAATATTTTCCCGTAATTAACTGCCTCAAAAGTGAAGCATTAAAAATAGAATTACTCTTAGTAATACCGTCGATAAACTGAACCATCCATAAGTCTTGTCTTTCTAGAATGTATTACATTTCTAGAAGTGTAGAAGTGAACAGGCTTAATATCTAGAAAAACGGGCAACAATATCAGTGTGACCAATAGTGCACAAAACAGTTTTTCTAAACAACACAACACAGTTTACTACAGACAAAGTTCCTTTGTTTTCTCTGTTTTATTTTCCCTCTAATAACAAAATATAAAATTTCAACATGCATTTAACATTCACATATAGATAAAATATTGCGTAACCTTGGTTTTAACAGTGTCAATTGAATTTGATCAATGTCATCAAATCTAGTCCTCATTGTCGAATCCAGTTTAAGACAGTCGGAAATCTCGCCATATAGGACGATTTTATCATCGACGTCATATCCGGTTTGATGGATTTGTTGTCACTCAGTTCAGAAATAGGAACGGTATGAGGAGAAGTAGTGGCCCTAGAAATAAGAAAAAGAACAAACCATATAGAATTGTCAGTGATATACTGTAACATTTAAATGAAGATGCAGATAATGTTAATACTAAACTATATAAACATGCTTTAATATGACAAACGTAGAATTGTTAATGAACACTGGAGCATTTAAGATATATAGTTGATATTAAGTCAGGTGTAGTTTTGCTTGCTGTTATATCAACGCATATATGATCTAATCTATTGTTTTTTTTTATCTATGTGCTTTCTTATATCAATTTATATTTCTAATTAGCATATGTTCGACAGGTTTGTTCAGTATTTGCTCACACAATGAAATGTTAAAAACATTAAATAATGCTCATAGCCATAATATACAGAGCTTTAAAAGAGGGAAATTATAGTACCAGAATGCAAATTAAATTAAACAAAATTGAAGAATATCCAGGCTGTTATATCTGCCTAACACTGAGAAAAATTAAGCTAAAATGTGAATTAAATTTCGGGTGTAGAAGTCACTTCATTGTTTTATTCGCGTCCAAAATTTAAACAATAATACACTGTCCACGAGACAGGTACATGATTAGCGCCCACGTGGACAAGGAATTTGTTACCGTTTTTACATAATCGTACCTGTAATTATCCTGACATGTATATTACGTTGATAGGTATTTATCGAAAAGTTGCGTTAATCCGTGTTAACGCTTAATACACGCTTCTGTTGGTGTGTCAAAATAGGATGTAACAATTTCTACGGTTCCTGTATTCGTGCAGAGTTCGGAAAGCTTGTCTGGTAGATTTTCAGATGATAGTTTGTCAGACGATTGTTTAATTACCTGATTGCCCTCACTGTTAAATTATCCCAGTTCCTATTTACTTGTTGTATTTGATGGTATTCCATGTAGGTCATGTAGTATACCACAGTCGATATTCCTCCCTCTGGTTGTTATTGTATAATGGACAAGTATTTTGTTGCTTTAACTTAACATAACGATACCCTACTGCTGAGAGAAACACGATAATGGATAATCGGGTACAACTTGTTTTGATAGAAGTTGCATTGTATAATAGACTAATATACCACACTATTGTGGCTTTAACGTTACGTAACGATGATATTATGACTTGGCATGGCATAGGATCAATATATTATCTGCAATAAAAGTAAGCACGATACTTACACCAGTTGCCCAGCAGGCCTCCTTGTCGTTGGCCGTAGTAAAATGGACTTTGTGGATTGTTGTATCCGTATTGTGTGTGGATTGGATGGGTACGCCAATAACGTTGGTAACTAGGTCCCTCCGTATGGCACACCATGGTAACTATATCCGTACACTGGAAAACTGTACATGTTTGGTACGACAGCCATTGAATGGATCACCTTCCTAGGGTGACTAGAGTAAGCATATCCTTGGTTACCGTGCCAAGGTAACGGTTGTCCATAGTAACCTTGCTGATAAGTAGGAGGAAATGGCATCCATCCGTAAGGGTTCCCATAGTAACTGTTCCAATTGTAATTATTTGGCAAGTAGTTGGCGCCGTAAAAGCTGTTTGGGTTGTAGCTGTTTCCGTAATAGTTTGGATTGTTTAACATCCCTTGATATGAATTTGGATTGTAGTATGCATTTGGATTATTGTATGAATTTGGGTTGCTATATGTCTTTGGATTATTGTATGAATTCTGATTATTGTATGTATTTGGATTATTATATGAGTTTGGATTATTATATGAATTTGGATTGTTGTATGAATTTGGATTGTTGTATGAATTTGAACCGTGATATGAATTTGGAGAAGTTAATGAATTTGGATTGTTGTTATTGATATTTTGCTTATTATTTAAATTGTTATTGTAGTAAGGACTTTGCTGATTGGACAATTGTCCTGACGTGTACACAGCTGATAAACAAACTACACACAGGAAACAGCTGACCAATCGGACATTCCATGGTAGTATCATCTCGGTAAAGCACAGCTGAAAAAAGAAAACAATTCAAATTCATGATAACTCCTTTATACTGATAGTATTTAACCAAGATTCATTGCTATAGAATTAATATCAACCCATTACTCATGTACTTTATATTTTGATAAAGATAGTTATTGCCATCTAATATAGAAATCTACTACATCTGTTTTTTGTATGTATATATTTACCTGTGGAATTTTGTATACCGTTTATCTAGACAATAATTTGGGAGAACCAATTTATCAATGCGCAAAAATTTTGAAAACACTGAGCGCGCAAAATTTACTACGTTTACAATATATAAGACATTATAAATAAGAAATTATCAACCTTATAAAAAATTCATATCCTCATTGCTTATGTCAACACTAGTGATAATATACGATCATGACAAATAACAACAATATCGATATCATGTCATTCTTCGGAAATCATTCAATATCCTCTATACATCAACTGTATTAAAATATTAACATTAATATTTTCTGACGGCTGAAAGATAATACTTACATTGTAGGAATCAAAATATTATTTAGAGGAACCCTTCCAAGTGTCCGTTTTACCACCTGATGCTTTGATAGTGATTTTAGATTCATTATATAGGGATTTATAAGGAAGTATGACAGATATATTGCTTAGAACACCCCCGATATTAGAATTGGTCATCGTGTCGAATAATGCTCTGATGACGCATAAAGACCAGGAAAACCACATAACTCCGAGTGTAGTATTCGTCGGTACCCTGATAATCGTCATCAGGATATATACGTATATATACTTATCCGACCTGGGTTTGATAGGGTGGATGTGTATCATACTTTCTCTATGAATGACCTGAATTAATCATCAACTTACCTGTATAAAATCTATGGACATAAGTGTGGCTGTCGGAGAAGAGTGGACACGTGTCAAACTTAGATGTGTTGTCTTAGACACCGAGATTAGATTACATGATTATATTGTCTGTGATGAAGTGACCGATTCTATAACAATCCATGATTTATTATTATTATTACAAGCTAACCGGTAATAAGTATTTATATATTAAAGTATTTAAAAGGTAAAAGTTGTAGTAATCCAGACGATTCTGCCGTTGATACATTTATTATGAGGTGTTTACAAAAGAATACGATAGTAGCATGGCCCTATGGTCATAATCAGGGTCAGCTGAGGGAGTCAGATCAGACCTGCAGACCAGACAATTTTAAACAAAGATGCACTGTACATGAGAAGTACACATATTCTAATAGAAAAACCGCGGATAAGTAATAAGATCGACTAGGGTTGAGAAGATGAATTATTTGATATGGCCATAACTGTAAACTGGAAAACGAAAGTAGGTCTAGCCCAACTAGGTGAAGCAAATACTGCTATTTTCGTAATAACTGTTCGTTTTACTTGAAACGATAGCTATGAACAAAATCAGTGTTACCTTTTGTTGCAATTTAGCACATTGGTGTCTCAAAAAATGCGAAAAATCCAGTAATGTTCAATGATCTTCTGTTTTTATTATCGTCATGCATGTTTTCCGGGTCACGTTCTAATAGCATGTGGACTTCCGGTTACGTCATCAAATTCATTTCCCGCGAATTTATTGGGAAATCTAATTACCACTTAAAAGGAACTGAAGTGAAAGAAATAAAAAATGTCTAAATGAAAATATTGTGATCAGTATTTAGTGCAACATTAAAGTTTCATCGTAAATAATTGCTACGATTCGCTAACCTAAAGCATAAAGAATTGAAATCAAATCATTTTAAAATTCACATTTCGTTTCTATTATAATCTAAAATTTGCATCACACAAGATCGTTTAGAAGCTTTGCAGTACTGACTCTTTCAAACGCACAGATGCTTTGATTTGAACAAAGATGGCGACCTGAAGTTGTGTGGCGGTTTAGATTGGAATTAAATTGCGTATATTTCGGCAAGTAAACGTCGTACAATGTTCCCGTGTTGTCAGATCATCTAGTTTTTTCAGTGCGTATCCAGAACAGTTGTTGTTTAGTCGCTACGGTCATTAACATAAAAATTCGGATTATTATATAAATACTTATTTAATTATTATTCAAGAAAAACATTCTGAGATTGTTACCTGTACATTATGCACCTGTGGGAAATTGTATTTGTATAAATATAAGTTATAATATCAATTGATTTATTTAAGCTCACAGGATCGTTTTGCAGATATATATTTTTCTTGTCATCTTGCAATTCTATGCCGGACAAGCATGGGTCAATAATCAAAACACAGTCTACAAATGACTTCATTTATCATACTACATAAAAACAAGAGACTAAATACCCCGGGGTCATTAGGTAATAGAATAGTAAAAGAACCAAGCGAGGTTTTGTGAAGATGGCCGTGAGGCTTAAAAAATGACGATAGGTAACTCTATTGATTCTTCATTTTATTTATACATGTGTATACTTGACAACGTGTCAATTATAACTTGGTATATTGTGATTGCATCACTTCCCGTGTGTTATAGTCATATCCTTTGTTATAGTACTGTAGGCTATGATAAACACCAGCCAATATATTCTACTGTTACTTTCGTAATACCAAACACGTGCGGTGGCTAACAGGCTTGACACAATATATGTCTCATTCAGTTTCAGCTTTTTCACTGGGCGTCTTTATATTGCTGAACTCATGATCAAATCACTATAATACATACAGTATATCATAGGTCAAAGAAAGAACGATATTCAAAAGCAACATTCTGCTTATGGTATATTGACTAACGCATATCTCTGTATAATAAACGTCAAATTGACCTACTATGACACTTGAATATGTAAGAAATCCAAACAATATGATACGTTTTCATTCGTTACCTGTTGTTTATTATCAATAAATATACATCATGCTACCACGGCAATGTTCTTTCTGTCAACATGGGTTCGTGTGTGTTTCCGTCCCTATAGTTACACAAGCACCTCAAATTTCTTATGAATAGTTGCATTTGTTCAAAATATTCCATACATATTTTCTAAATTATCCAATATTCGAATGTCGGCTTCAATGCATTTTATATTATATATGTTAAACCATTGTCTAGGACAATGCTGTTGATTTTCCTTCATGTGGCTTCCCTACTTTGGAACCAGATTTATGGCGCCTACCATCACTGCCTTATACTAATATCATTAGGCATGAAGAAGGCCACCCTCAAAGAGAGTCACTAAGTTTTTGTTTGAATTTGAATTTATTTTTCCTTTTCTTCTAAATTTGACGAATTTTTTTTCAAATTGTAAATAAAGCAAGAAACAAAAAAAAACAAAAAAACAAAACAAAACAAAAACAAAACAAAAAAAAACATTGTAAAAAAAAGTTAATAAAAAGGCAGTGATCTTACTGTATTTTACTGATATTGTACATTTTCTTTTCTTTTCGAGCTGTTCTTAAGATCAAGCGTTTAAAATAAGGCCAGAAGGCCTTCTGCGCATGTATACAATGTATGGTATGTCTCCCCATATTCTATATATACATGAACTGATATCTCCATAGGCATGTGTACCACTTCCGCTTCGTTGATGTCGTCTCAACACCTGCGCTGCATACTGACGTCTGTTCCGTGTTCGGTGAAGTCTTCATGGCAGATTGACCTTACAGTTAAGGTCAAATGTATTTCTGATTTTCATTCATCACGCAATATTTTATTCGCATGTCTGCAATAATACATAATTTCACTAGTACGCTAGCTCTCTCAAACTGCAGACATGTTTTTCTTTTAACGAATGACAGCGATTAGCTCAAAAGTCCTGTTTTGTATAATTGATGGATTATTTTCAATATTTATCTATACATATATATATGTATGTTCCTGCTAGTGTAATGTTCAGTATCAACACAGACAATTGTCGACTTACCAGTTAGCTTTCATTTGAATGCAATTCGGTAACAGATCCTCCAAAAAACAATTCCTCGTTTTACAGAGCATTAAATTTCCACTCGGCTGCGCAAATACAGTAAAACAAACGTCAATATTAAAATTATAAATAGATTTTCTTGCTCAATATATTTGGTACTGTAAACGTATATTTAGCTCTTATCTTATCTTAGCGGGGTTTTTGTGCTTAATTTTGTGATATTGTACATCAAATTGTTCCGTTCCGTGTTTGAATTCTGCAAATTGACGGAATATTTTTGGAAATAAAAATATTTTGTACCGACTATTTTTGTCATAAAAGACATAAATAACGTTTATTTTTTTTTTGTTATTCAGATTGTTATTTCTTGGCCAGCTATGCTATCCTAGTTCAGATTATTTGCACCATAGGTGTTATTGACAAAAGTACCATGTATTTATATATATAATATTATATACGCCTCGGGTCCGCAAGTAAATGGCACATTTTACTGCATTCATAGCCGTATATTGGCAGCTAATATACAAATATTGAAATCGTCAAAATATTATATTGTTCCAAAGAGATATTGGTCGTAATCAAAACATTATGAACCATTTTTGTCTCAATTGTCTCAACCGTTTTTGACAATTTTTGCGCTAGTTATTTCCTTGGTATGCTGTTTTCGCGTCGAAAAAGTCAATATTTTCCATATAAATAATCGTCTTTGGTGCTAATCCCCCCTCCCATATGCACAAAGTGTCCTAACACACCATCAAATAAATCCATGTCTATTAACAAGATGTAAAAATAGTGTCATACTTCGATGTCATATATGGCCATGTCACCGTCGAACATGTAGATGTAAGTAGACTTTAGCATTGGTTTTTATCGATTTCACTGATTGATTGTCGTATTTGTAAATTAGGTAAGAGACGATATCAAGGTCAATGCGATATACAAGTCGATAACTGTTTAGTATGATACAACTAGAAATCTAAGTTATCCTGGTAAACTGTTTTATAATAAAACTAGAATATGTTGAGATTGTGGTTATGGATTATCCTTCCAAACCATTATCTACAGCCAATAATTTTACCAGCTTTTAATTAGATTAATGAATTAGTATTGGCAAATGAAAATACTATGGTTCTCCTTATCATTCCGATACGGCGTGTTGTTTGTTAAAAACACATCACAAATTCATTGATTAATAAAACATTTATTAACAAAGAAATACACACGAATCACAGTCACATGCTATTTTATTTCGATTACACATCACATTCAGGAAACATTGTGGGTTAAGCTGACGTATTCATCTTAATAATCAATTTAAAATATTCATCCAAGTTGTTTTCTTAATTAAATCTTATGAAGATATATTGAAGATCGTCATAGCCTAATCCGAAAAAAATTGTTAAATTGAGCTCAATTTTGAAAAGGATATATCATGCCTATTGATATTGTAATGTTTTCATATTAACTTTCTGTTCTCATTGCCCGATTAACTTGGTATAATGATTCTTTTCTGTATATATGTTTTTTATTTCTTAGCATAAACTCTACATAAAAACTATATGAATGACATCATATATGTAAGTTATGTACAGGTTTACTCTAATAGAAGGTTTCAATACAGTTATAACATGGGTATGTTCACATATTTTAAGCAAATTGTTTAATTTTCAACGCTCATGATCAAACGTTTTTCAAACAGTGTTGAACTGACGCATACGAAGCCTATGTCCTGGCATATCCTGCCTATAAAATAATAAGCCAAATATTCATCCCGTGATTTCTCTGAATATAGTCGTACATATAAAATATCAGACATATTACGTCATGTAAATCAATACCCTACTTAAAATACGATGTAGTTACATGTAATACTCTAAAATGGAAAAAGGTGTTCTTGGTGTATATTTTTATTTATATCTATCATTAATCTCTTAACTGACCCAGACGCCATCGTTATTAAATAATTGTCCTAACATGCTTAATTTTTTACCATTGACGCATAAATATTATAAACTATTGTTAATTCTTGCTGTTAGTTTGGAATGCATTTTGCTTTTTAAGTTCCATGTAAAATTATCTCAATTCTTTCAATAAATGTCGGTAATATTTCTTTTGACGAATATAATAAATTTCACACAATATTCCCATTATAATCTTAAGCAAAACAAAATTTCAGTGGAGACATTTCTGATGTTCACGAATATCGATGATTTTACTAATGTATCATTTGTTTTTCTTGTTTATTCGATTATTCAATTATTGTTGTCTAGGATGAGTGATTAATATAGGTACACTCAAGTTGATCAAGCAATGCTGAAAATAACGAGATATAAATATAAAATCATTTAGACTAAAGTGTCACTTGTTTACGCTACATTTTCGAGGCGACATGTCCATCATTTCATTATTTTTTTCACATAATAACTCTAGTATCACCAATCTAGTGAGCTTTTACCCTGAGTTGGTATCTTAAAGCTGTATCTAATACCATTTCTAGATGTACAGTTGAATAAATAGATAAAAAGATTAGTGTTTCTTTGATGTACACAACTTTTTTTAGCTGAATCATGTTTAATTCCATTAAAGCGTTTAAATCAAACACATTCGTATACAAATAACCAAAATACAAATAACCAATATGCCTATAGAAATGGTTTTTCTTAAAGAGTTGTAAAGGGATAAAAAAGAATTGATTTTGTTCTAATCAATTATATACAGGCCTTTATATATTTTATATTTAAGCATTTCAGTTTCAACCATTTTTTCTACATTTGAATCCTATAGGTGATACGATCTTAACATATGGGAAATATTCTCAGGTATCCTTTGATTTTTACATACATGTACGTATTACAGTATCTCTATTGTTAAGAAAAGTATTGGTAAACTTTAATACTGGCAAGCATAATTCAAAATAGTAAGCTTTGTGTATTTCTACACAAAAAAAATAATAACATTTTCAAAACATCATATTGTCGACACATATTCTATTCAAATTTTAGCTGTTACATATGTTTCAGACATAGTTATTCCCCTTTTGTCTGTAAAGAAACCAACTAAATCAAAATTTTGCGATTGGCCGAGTCGGACCTAGTTTGCGGATATTAAATTTCGCACAACCACGTCTTGTAAACGTATTGCAGTAAACAATTCTACATATTTGTGTATTTTCGTGGAGTATATTATCGACGCCAATATAGAGATAATTGAATACCCTCAAATATTACCAACCATACAGTATTCACAATAAAACACATCATATTATCCTATACAGACACAATAGTTGTTGAGAGCAAATTACATAATTTACATATTGTAGCCATTAGTGCTTATTCCATGATACAGATATATGCAAACAGAAGGGTAAAAGGAGTATAAACGTTTTCAAACAATACATAAGAAATGAACTCACACTACTGACAAAATTAGCAAAACGCAATTACTCTGAATGTTACTAGTGAAATGCTCAGAATAAATATATGTGCTTATTAAGATTTTGCTTAAAGTTAAGATATGCTACAGAGCCGACATCGTATGCACTGCTGATCACAAAAAGGACTGCGTCCATAAATAGTCGTTAATTAGACTGAAAATTACTTATCAGTATGTAGAGGTAAAAATTTATTAAAGTTTAGATGCAATTATTTATCAATTTCGAATTCAAAAAAATATATTAAAAGTGAAGTTCAAACTTCAGCAAGGTGGTAATATCGTATGTAGCTTTTGGTATTGTAGATAGATAGAATACCATAGATAAAATATAGATAACAGACAATTGTTGTTTTCAAGAAATCATGAATACTCTGTGTTGGCGATGTAGAATATTTATTTATTTAATTGAATTTGGAGCTTTTCAAAAATTCAGAACATTATGTTAAACAAAGATTTATCTAAAAGCTTCGTTTGGATTGCATCATGACACTTTGTTGGCCAATTACAAAATATCAATATCAAAATACGATATAAACTCTAATTATCGTTAATGATTTGGAATGTCTCATACACTAGAGAACTTCTCGTCACGTAAATACAATTGATTTCAGTTATACATGACACAATGACAAAATATTTGAGAATCGCTCAAAAATAACCTAAAGATGTTGATGTTATTTATTTATTTTTCTATGTTGGTTACAAGGAGGATGACATCATTGCTTAATTTTACCTACAATGGTGCATGTACATCATGATTATACTCTGGCAACTTCTACCGTGTTATTTAGTGAATTCAACATAGTAAATTTGGGACAGAACAATCTTATCGCATTTTGCGAATCCCGAAAGAGTCATCGGCATTCAAAATCATTCAAGCATTAAACCAAATGGCGATGTCGATTTGAATACGATAACTATTGCAATCAAATATAAATCCGCTCATTCCTGATCTCTCGCTAGATGTATTGCTTCGAAAAGTTTGTCTGTAAAGGGCTCGAATAGTGGCTCTACCATCGCAAACAATGCTGAAACAAAATATTCATGATATAAGTCTTCATGTAAGGATATGGGAATAAAACAAATATGTTTATAATCCGTATATACTATATACTGCAGACATATATTTCAGAGTGGTTTAAGTCGATTGAACGTATCGTGTCAGCATATTTTTTTTTTTTTAGGATGTTGTTTTTATGCGCGTCCAAAGAGCATATTTTCCAAAAATTGATCACGAAATATGTCTCGTATACCTACATCTTAATAAGGGCATAAAAGTTGATGGTGCTGACTGACAGGGCGATTAAGTAAGAAATCAATTAAAGAAGGTTTAAGAAGCAAACATGTCACACGTCGATTCTGCCATGAGTATCCTATTATAAATCACATAAATAAAATAAACGTTTCGCAAAGTGTGTTCAATCGGCCGTAGTTATACGACGATGTATTTATTTAGAACAATTTTAAGAACTGTAGGGGTTTCCTATCGAAATGATTTCAATCTACTCTACAGAAATGACTTACCGCTCCTGCTACTATATGTTCATATCACAATATTGATTCATTTTTATAACATTTTATTGTTCTTGGTTGAAATACTTTTGTCTTTGAATTCCATTCATAATTTGAATACTTCATTTTTTTTTCAAAAGAATAAACAAAACTACTTACTATTACCGCAAAGGTTATCAATCCCTTCATCGACGAATGTGGTTGCGAAGATGGACGTCGGATTGAACACGTCATCAACGAAGTTTCCTATGAGCGCCTTACATGTCTCCCAGGGCATAAACTGTTGAACTAAAATAATTTATTCCCAATTAGAAAAATAATATTCTTATACACAAAGGGATATTTCGCACAATGAGGATTGCATATTTTTGTTTTGTTTTTATATATGTATATATATATATTGAAATTTTCGGGTTATATATAATATGCAATATACAGAAACAACTATTTCTGTTCTCATGAGAATCGCACGCCTCAATTTACCGTATAAACATACATATGCTCCTTAATGTGTGGACATTCGTTAGACATCTAGCTAGAATCACAAATGCCCAAGTGTCTCCATTAGTGTCATAACAGTTTTACTTCAAATCCTAAAAGATACAGAACAGCCAGAAATTGTGCAACTTGTACACAATACCTTGACTCTTACAAATAACTAAATAATTATTGTAATGAAGTTATATTTGATTTTCTTTAAACAATAAACACATTTGGAGTGAAAAGCGAATATTTGTTTAAATGAAAAAAGTAATGTATTTTATCAAATGATGTAAAAATCTCAAATCTATTATTTTTGTCGACAGATTTACTTACTGTATTGTTCAACCAACGATCTGCCGACAGACCTAAGTCTATAGTGAGAAGGCTTTGTCTTCAGTTTTTCTTTCTTGTACTTAGTCTGCGATTTTGTATATCCCTTGTTCGTTTTCAACGAATTACTTTGCACATTACGTGAATATGATTTACTTTGCACATTACGTGAATATGAATTACTTTGCACATTACGTGAATATGAATTACTTTGCACATTACGTGAATATGAATTTCCCCACGTTTTCCTATCATTGACACTGTTGTACTTGTTCCAAGTTTGAGTAGATCCATATTGTGGCCAGTTATTTGGTTTAGCTTGATATGAAGAATATGTTGTCGGTTTTATCTGATTTGAAACAGAAGTTCTTGTTTGGCCAGATGAATGCACAACTGGATATTGACATAAGCATGTACCCACAAGCGCAAAAACAATTAACTTCAGCCGAACCATATTGACGTGCTGAAAATAAAATAAACGAAAAAATGTTAACTTCACATATGCAGTAATACATACTTTGGAAAAATAGATCGGTCATTTGGTGGCTAAATTATAATCTATTTTCACCAGATGTTTATTTTGCAATTAATATTTCTAATGGAATTGGTGATCTTATAATGTTAAATATACATGTACTGATTCATACTGATATTTACATTATAATCATAATGATAACACAAATCTATCCACGTGAAATACATTTCCAATTATTATTGTGATTATTATTGTGGAATGTTCTTTGAGTATAATTAGCATTGATATGATTTCAGCAGGCATGGTTTAACTCCAAAAACATGACCCAGGATCACGGGAGACACAACCCATACTACCAAAACATGACCCAGGATCACAGGAGACACAACCCATACTGCCAAAACATGACACGGGATTACGGGAGACACAACCCATACTACCAAAACATGACCCAGGATCACAGGAGACACAACCCATACTGCCAAAACATGACCCAGGATCACGGGAGACACAACCCATACTACTAAAACATGACCCAGGATCACAGGAGACACAACCCATACTACCAAAACATGACCCAGGATCACGGGAGACACAACACATACTGCCAAAACATGACCCAGGATCACGGGAGACACAACCCATACTACCAAAACATGACTCAGGATCACAGGAGACACAACCCATACTACCAAAACATGACCCAGGATCACGGGAGACGCAACCCATACTGCCAAAACATGACACGTGATCACAAGGGGCACAACCCATACTACCAAAACATGACCCAGGATCACGGGAGACGCAACCCATACTGCCAAAACATGACACGTGATCACAAGGGGCACAACCCATACTGCCAAAACATGACACGTGATCACAAGGGGCACAACCCATACTACCAAAACATGACCCAGGATCACGGGAGACGCAACCAATACTGCCAAAACATGACCCAGGATCACAGGAGACAACCCATACTGCCAAAACATGACACGTGATCACAAGGGGGACAACCCATACCGACGAATGTACGCTTTTAAAGGGACATAATAGGATACCGAGGTCTCCGATTCAAAACATTCTCAGAATGCACACAAATACATTGTGTTTTTTTGTATTAAAGCAAAATAATCATTATTTATTTTTTTACCAATATTTAAGGAAATAATCATAATGAAGTATCAATATATGTATCTGTGATATCTTCCCATTATTCAGTGACTCGATTAAAAATTCGCTCTGTCAAAAGCATGTCAACATATATGGAAAACTGATGTTTATATACTCTGATATCTTACATAAACTCTTAGGGAAAGTATATAAGAAGACTTGAATACAAAATGTCTTTGTTGGGGACAATATAATCCCGAAATCAAATTACACGAAGTGTCCAGCGTTTGCGGAAAATACCAAAAATTTAAAAAAAAAATTTTAAAAAAAATTTTTTAAAAAAAATAAAAATACCATGTGGTGGATTACTGGGTGAGTTGCAGGATTTTCCGTTTTGCTTGTGTTAGCTTAGTATTCCTTAAACCATGTAATATTGGCTAGTAAATATCAGTCATCATTCAATTTAATTTAACAACATTTTAATGAATATGGTAATAAAAACAGTAGTGATAACTTTTTTCAACTAGTTTTTAAGACCAAGCTGACAGTGTTAAAAACCTTTAACTGTGATTTAAATTTTTCATATACAGACACAATACCAAATGATCCCAACATGAACATTTCACTTTACAAAGGCAACAGCATTGTACAGTGTTACGCACCTGTCATTGAAATAGCTCAGTAGATTAAAATCAGAACGATGATCTTAATATATCCGTAGAATTCGATTTTAGGTTTTCAACATTGAAATCTCTTTTTTAGACTAGATAAAAGTACTATTGGTACAATCCGTTCATTTGTTTCCAGAATATAGCAGTCAAGAGACTTTTGTCCTTGCTGAAAGGCTCATGTAGAGAAGGATAAACGACTATCTAAAAAAAATCAACGATTGCATTGTTCTCTAGATAAATATTTTTATTTCATATTCCATGCTCATCATTATAGTTAATATGATAATGGTCAGCATTAATTAGTTAACATGAAAACACAAAGGCCGTGGAATAAATAATATGGAAATCCAACACGTTTAGATAAGATAGTAAAGGTCCTCATTTAGACCAATTGCTCATGAGATACCACTGTTTATTGTGAGTTTGACAGAAGGACCAAAAGTTCACTTAACCGACAAGTCGATGGTGTGTATTACACGATAGGTTTAACCTCCCATTTAAGCTGTCTTCCTTACAACTTGACCAGACCTCATAAATCAATATTTGTCCTTGATACCATGACCCTAAGGAGGTCCTTTCTGTACGGCTGTGGACACTGAAATATATCCTACTTGCGGTTTTGTGCGACGCTTGGTCTACCAGCTGATAGGTCTGAAAAGTCATATCACGACTGTATCATTTGGTTCGATCAGCGTTATTGATACATTATACTGTCAATATGATTTGTAGCTGTTCATGTTGGGTTTTTTTGTGTTTGTTTGTTTGTTTGGGTTTTTTTGAAAGAGAGAAAGAGAGTTCTAAAATTAATGTATGTTTTTATAAATATGTCAAGTATTTATCTTTCACAAAATGAACTGAAAGTTAACGTGAAGAACTACATTATTTTTGTCTCTATTTTCTTTATTTTTTAATAAATAAACAAAAACAAAACAAAAAACCCAATGTTAATATATACAGTCCTATTTTAAAATGTTATGCAATCCACGAAATCCATTTCAAAGCATATTATATATATATATATACCACATTGATTTCCCTTCCTTAAGACTTAAATGTTAATACTGTAAATGTGTCTATTTTAGCGGGTTTAAATTTTAGCGCAGACACTGCAATGAGCGCGATCATTATTAAGTATTTTACCGTCTGTGCGAAAAGCGCTAATATAATATTGCTGCTAAAATATATACATTAAAAATAATTACACTAAGTATCATATATTTTTTGTCATTTGCTCTTGTTAGCGAAATCAATATGAAATAAAATTTAAAAAATGATAATAATAAAAATCGTGAAATAATATCATATCATATTAAGCTGACAATTGATTTTAATGCATTTGCACGTCAAAATATATTGCTAGGTTAGAACTAGCTGCCAACTTTATTGTCATAAATCCTGTCATATGATGTAACCGCATTTCAGAAAAATCGACAATGAATTGTTGTATGTTCAAATATTATTTCATCAATGGTCAAATTTTCCATCCTATTTCTTAAATGATTACAATCTTCTGTTCTCGCAAAATGTAAACCACAACAATTCTACATTGTGTGCTTGGAAAAATTACTGTAGTTCAAAATATAACCGATCTTTAATCAATTATTGTGGGCATTTATTTCTATTTGTCTAAGAGGCAGATAGTCTTCCAAAGCTTCAGTTATTCTCGGATTGCTGAAGTTGTTAATCATTTGATGTGGTTGGTTGTAGATCTACCTGGTATATTTTCGCAGACAATTTACAGAAAAGTTCCTTCATTTTGGATAACGGAACTCCTGCTGGTTAACGATCTTTCTCGACAGCGACAGCTAATTAAATATCTCGTCGGAATACCAGGATTCAAATGACTGCTTTAGATATGTTTCCACAGCTCTTTGGAAACGTGGCTGTAAACGGTCCTTACAGCACGATGGAATATAGACGATCTTGATTTTGTGTATTGTCAAACACTCCATGTATCTCTCCGTAATTTGGACTCGCATTGCTGTACGGGGTGTAGGTTATGTGCAGACCTTTTCAACTCGAACCGCGACCGTGCTAACCTAAGACAACCAAAGGTCAAAGTTTGACCAGTGGTTTTCACGTGATATCCCACCCCGGGGCACTCCGTATTTGGGATGACATCTGTCCGTCTTGCGGCCAAAATGACCTTGGGCAAGGTTCTTCCTCTCGAAAGGTTCACGATAGCATCACACCAGTATCTGCATTTGAACTAGATCTAAAGTCTTTTTGGACTAACTCTTAAACGTAAAAAGCTCGACGGTGAAATTGTAGCAACTGCATCACCGCTTAAAGGTAAACTGGGAATACATATCCGCGACACAATGACTCGTTAAATAATTCTTCTTCACAACAAATACATTTTGATTATCAACAAAACACAAAGAAATATAAGTTGAAATAAACAATTACTGGCATACATGTACCTAATGTTTTTTGTCACTTATCCATGAATATTTAAAGATGATTTGATAAAAAAAATATGTGAGTGTACTTAAATATTTAATTTGTTACCCTGAGCTTCGAAAAACTTGAATAAATAATCTTGCATATTTTTTTTTTGCCAGGTATGGTAATGTAAAATTTATGTTTGGATTCCTTGGTGGTATGGTATTAAACATTTTTTTAATATAGCTATGTATATCATTTTGATTTAAAACACCGAGGCGAGTGCCATAAAATCTCACACGAAAAGAAACGAAAAAGATAAGCTTTGTTGACATTTTGACAAGTATCAAATAATAATGTGGAGGACTTAATCAAACGAAGATAACCATTTTCCAGTTCATGACGTCACTTCCTTGTTCATATTGTTTACACCACAATCGACTTCTGCCTGTCGCGGTCAGTGAAATACTATCCAGAATTTATTACATTAGTGAAGTGACATATGCAAAAATACAACACGGGCGAGTTCACTGGATAATATTTTAAAAAATACATAAAAGAAAATAATAAAAAAAAAAAAATTAAATTCATATCTCTGGTAATTACTAAAAGTTTTTCATTAGAAAACTGCTACCAAAATTTCTCTAAAATTTATCCCTCCGATTTTATAGTCAAAAATTCTCATTGTGACCCTGTATATCGATGAAATACGGAATTCTTTCTATCAAATACATACAAAATTAGTTGCTGATAGAATATACTACATGACGCTTTTGATAAGTAATACACATATCCTATAAATATGCAATATATTTTTCTTTATGTCCTATATGAACTTAAAACTTAGGACTAGATAAAACATAGGTTATAGGTAATATAGTTAGCATTATGCATGCCTTTCGCACGCGTGTCACAAATGCATTATTTCAAAAACACAATCATCGAATACATTGTTTCGTTTTCATATATTGTAGCATTCTTACTACTTAAAATATCCCACATGTCCCCATAAAACGAGACAGAACACATGCTTACAGGCGCCACATACCCAATAAATACCAAATATAATTATATATAATTATCCTACCCTAACTATTCATCCCCAATACTTCAAATTTCAAAATTAAAGTTCTTCATGCAGCTTTAACTAATTGATATAATCATTATACATTACTTATGTAAATAAAAGACAAGTTAAGACGAGGTCACGTGATTGCATGCTCTAAGACATAAATTCAATGACTTTGGATGTGATCTAAAAACGATGGCTTTATACACATAATTCCCTCGGTCACATAATTCAGCAATATTTTCTGTACTTAAAAATTATAATAGTTTATAAATGGGTGGTTGCTTTAATAATATGATTTCTAATAAAGGGTATCCTTGACACCTTAAAATGATATTGAGCACACAGTATAGAATGCATTCAGATACAACTTGTTTTTATACCTTCTTGCTTCTAGTGTCAAACATTGTGAAGACAATCTTATTTTCCATAAAGTATGGTTTTTGTCATATTTCAGATTTAAGATTTTTTTCAAAAATCCCAATACTTACCATTTTGACTTCACCCTGATTACAAGACCCTCACCGCTACGCGGTGACGGGATGGCGTCCTCAACGTGCAGTGAACACCGAGGCGAGAGTTTTCACACCTGGCTTGGCCAGATGTACAGGGCCTTGTGCTCTAGTCCCTCAGGGTCTAGCGCTGAAAATGTCAACTGATTGACAGGTATCACTGTCCGTTATATCAAAACCTGCTAATTTTATCCATGTATATCTGGTTCATGAACCCAAAGTATCTCAGAGGAATGAAGAGAATTTTTCAAAGTATGATATTTATTTCATTTTTATCATATTTCTTTGAGGTGATACACATATGAGTCGAAATTGCTAAAACTACCTTGTGATATTACTAATATTGTAATATATAATGCTGTGTTTTTCGTTCATCGTGTGTGCATGACATAGCGCTGGATTTTTATTCACATGAGTTCCTAGCTGCAATGTGTTTTATTGTCGTTATAAATGACGGACATTTTCTTGAAATATTCTTGGAATATAATTAATACTCGTTATCTCGATCGCATAGAACACGGAGAGGTCATTTATAACGCAAGTTAAGCCCTACCCTGCCTATAACTATTTTTTGTTGGTTTTTTTTTTTTTTTTTTTCAGAGACATTTTTTTCAGAGACATTTTTATTGCATGAATACCTAACACCTATAGTTATAATTAATTTATAATTTTTGACTGCACAAGTCCTTTTAATCAAACCAAGTTATCGACAGATTGATCCTTGAAATTGGAAAACATGTTTTATCGGTGACCTATATATGAGTTCCAAGAGCTATTATTATGACGTCATAACGGGTATGCACTTACAGTGCCATAGGGCCGATTTTGGCTGATCGTATTGTATCAAAGGTGCCAGAGGTCCGATTGGGCCGATCAGACCGGTATCACAATAATTTTCGGATAATTCACAGTAAACGTTTTTATCATAAAAGAATTTGTACATACAAAAGATATGACCGTAAACAAAGATTCTACCAAATCTTTACAACTAACGTCATTTAATGACGTCAATCATGATAACACAAAAACGTCATTATATTATGACATGCCGTAAAACAACAAAAATGGCAGGCGTGTGGGTGTGGACGTTTGTGCTTCAGCCAGTGAGAAGAACGCAGTTTACAGAAGGCCGGGCTTGCAACATGCCAACAAGGAATGCTTCGCCAATCACGTATTTAAAATTTCTGTTTACAGTTGGTTTGATGAAGGAAATCGTTAGGCAGACAAACATGTACTCTCTCCAGATTTTTTTTTTAAATTTTGTTCATTTTCCCAATGCAATATAGGTTAAAACCACGGGAGCTCGTTTCTATTGATTTACAATAATAAAATGAATATGCGGGCACCAAAATATCGCAAAATAATATGTATGTATGGAAGCGTTTAAGGGCCAAATTCAAACTTTTTTTATTTATATTTTTCACACTTTAATGTGTAAATTATACACTCTTATCTGTAAATTTTATAATTTATTTGCAGATTAAAGTGTATAATTTTTTTACACATTAATATGTAAAATTTACAGATTGATGTGTAAAATTTAAATTTGGAAATATAAATAAAAATGTTTTGATGTGGCCCTAATACGCTTCCGTATGTATAGCATCTCTTTATGTATGTAACAGATATGTTCTTTCCAGTCGAGAGCATATATTCGTATATCCAACGATTACTGTCACGAAATAAATATTTAGATTTTGATTGTATCCTTGAAATTATTTTAATATACGTGTACACACAAATGTATATAAATAAACATCGTGTTCCACATGAATATACGCATATATGATATTGTACAGAGCACAAACATCAAGGATTTAAAAAGGATTGTCATATGTTAACGGAGAGTGCAGGCCTCCAAGGGAATCGAACTCGAGATTGGATGAGGGTGAGAGTAGGGGTCGTGTGGGTATTTATTTTTCGCAATTGTTGAAAACTTAATAAGTTTACATTATAACCCGTGACAGTCGGCTATCTCCCATTTCACACATCTATCTTTAAAACCTTTGCATATAAGTGCAATGGTGTTGAAGTAAATGAAAAGGTTAATAAATGCCGCAAATTGTTCATTATTTCCTTTATAGATACGCCCGTAATTCATTTGCAACATACAGAAAATCCTTGGAAGGCATTCGTGTTCAAGAACAGGGAAGCCTCTTGGGATAAAGAATTCTCGATCCTTCGTAGCATTTTTTTTTCAGCATGTGATTTCTTAAGAAGTTGTCCATTGCAGAATATTGGAAAATTTTGCTATCGAGCCAAGCACCTGCTTGGTTCAGGAAAGTCATGTCAAGGAATATATCCAAAATATTATGAAGACTTTATGAAGCAGATTTTCAAAGGATGGTTCCGAGACAGGTAACTTGAAATGTATAAATCTAATACATGTGACAAAGAAAAACACTGTTTCTAACTCGTACCCTGACCGAGCCTCGAACTCACGCCTACGGCACCTGATCGCCAAACCAGAAATACCTGCAGCTTTTATCATTATGACAAGATCGTGAGTTCTAAACCATGACTTCTGCAGTATGTAAAACGCATCCATACGAAATATCTGAGCAAAGTTCTTGAAAACAAACAGAATAAAACAAATATTTACAACAACAAATAGGGAAATGCGCATATCATACCCGCGTAAACTATGAACTAAAGTAAGAAATGAACAAAGAAGAAATATAGAGGAATACGTTTAAAACGAGAAGCATATTCTGGTATGTACAGAACCGTCGTAAACCACTTGCGATGAGTTTTATACTTAAAGATCTACGCAAACACGAAACGGAGTGAATTGTTTTTTCATTAGTCCAATAAATGGAAACAACACCGGTAGACTGTTCAACCAACACCGGTAGACTGTGGAACCAACACCGGTAGACTGTGGAACAAACACCGGTAGACTGTGGAACCAACACCGGTAGACTGTAAAGTCCGGTGTGTGGAACCGACACCGGTAGACTGTAAAACCAACACCGGTAGACTGTAAAACCAACACCGGTAGACTGTAAAGTCAATGTCATCTGATCATGACTGTGACTACAATCCCGTGTGCAGTTAGACGGGGGACCGATTCCTTGTGTCCTGGGAATTTAACCATTACATGCATGACTACGGGATAGAATTACTGAAGTGGAAATCAGATAGGTACTATGAACTAATATAAATGAAATAGTTATTTCACTTGATTAAAAACAAGAGTCAATTTGATATCCTGTTAGATCATTTATATTTACGCTCGATTATTTGCGGAGCAGCATCTACCAATATCTTTGAATTGTCTATCGCGAACAGATTTCCAAAAATCTTCCTCGCCTTCACGAATGCTCACCACAAAGACAAACGGCAAAACCTTGTAAAGCGGGACATCAGGTAAGAAACGGACGCAGTCAAAAACGTCGAAAATAAAGATACCAAATACATATACATGTATAAATAAATTTTAGTTCATTTCAAACATAAAATACGCGAATAGAATTAAGTCTTGTGATACATATAATAGAACATACATTGGTAACAGGAGTCTTAAGACATGCCATTAGTTTGTGATTTATGTACAAATCTACTAATTCCATGGTGACATGTACGTATGTAAATATGTATGTTGTTATCCACACCTGGCCAACAGACAGGAATTTCCCTTTAGACATCAGATAATATTAAATCCACAAACTCACGATTATGGGTGTATACATGAAATGTCGAGTCAGTCCGTACTGCATACATCATAGGTGTATAGTGGTTTGAATGGACATGCGGAATATCACTTGAGCCTACTAGTATATACATATATGAGATGCAGATTTATGCTTTTTTGTTTTTTGTTTTTTGGGTTTTTTTTCAAATTTTATTCAATATTATGTATTTATTCATCTAAACCGACGCTATTAATTAGGATTTTTATAAAAAGGAATTGAAAATATATGATATATATATACAAATGTATTATGTAGACAAAGTTGAATACTACGCAAGGGTTGAATGTCATTTTGATTGCATATACAACAATATGAATGCGGTTGGCCTTCCGAGAAAAACCCTGCTCTGATTACCCCCGTACAATGACTATGTTTCATTTATATTCTATCCTCGTATTTCAGGCTTTGAACTAGAATTACTCTCGTTTACATTTCTGTATTCTAATACTGTTTTACTTAAGTCACTCATTTCAAATAGGACAAGGTCTGTTATTCTTTATATATGTTAACAGTATCGATAATGAGGAAACTTGCAGCCGACGTCAACAATGGTGTCACTTTCTATTGGACAAAGCAGTGATATTGAAATACCTCCTGCTGAAATAACGATATCCGAACCCAAAACCATGTCCAACATATTTGATTTCACACATCACTCATAAAAAAGTCAGTATTGTATAAATATTATTGGACGTAAATTTCATAGAATTTTTTTCCTAACGGAATTTATTCACTAATCCGTCGTGTGCACAGTTTTCCTTTAAACATATCAAAATGCAGACTTGAAAATACAGGTAACCAGTTAAAAGGATAATCGGGTCGTAAATTGTGTTGATGCTGGCTTTACGCTTGTCCAGGATAACCACAAAATCCGTGATTTGCACTGATTTAAAACAAGCGTGGATTTTCACGATTTCTAGCTTTTCTGCGGTTTTTTTTTAATTTTTATTCGCTCTCAATGGTTCTGTTACTTCTTGTTGCGTTTTGTTACGAAACAAACACGATAATGTTCCAGGTCTGTCACGATCAGCCCAGGCCTCATACGTAATCACCACCAGATATTATCAAGTTTGATCACGTTCTGTTTCTTTCAATCTGTTACGTACATGAAGTTCATTTGAGCTTTCCTTCGAGCCTCCATCCTGCATGTGGTTCTCATTCCGAGAATTTAACCTTAATTTGACCTCGATTTGCATAGTAGATATGGAAGAAGACGCTAACCTTTCTGGAACGCATGGCCTTATTCTCCTGGTATTTTTATGGTCTCCATGCAAATTTATATCTTTGATGGTGATTTAATTTTGATTATATATCTGATCGTGATTTAATTTTGATTATACCAGTGGGAACGCATCTCAAAGAGAAAAAAAACCCTGCTTATTTAAATTCTTTGAAATTACTTACCAACTTCTATCCAATATTTAGACTGGAATTATCATCACAATTTTTGAGATTCATGATATCGGTAAATTGTAACTGGTGACTTGAATTTGGTAGCATATATTCATGAAAAGAAAATCCTTATATTTTTCAGAAGTAGAACGATTTAGCTCCCTTAGCCTGTAAAATTTCGAAAAGCAAGAAGGAAAAATAGGAGCACATCTCTTTTATGAATTGTTTCACATGCAATGTTAAGTTTTTACTATCCCGCAAAATGAATCCTATCCAATCCCATCCTTTCTCCTCTCACATGCTAACATTCTGATTTCCTCAAGATTGTACAAATGTAAAGATGTTAGGAAGATAGACATAAAACGAATCAATACATTTTAAGTGAATATATGAATAAGATAGATCATTAATTACAAAATGTTACTGTTTTTGTTTGTTTGCTGGATTTATCGCCCCGTGAACAGCCACGGTCATTTTGAGGCGGGGTTTCCTTGTAGTAGCTGGTTGCTACCTCACTCAATATCATACGGGAGGCCTGTCGCATACCATCCAGAGAAATTAGAGTAAAGTGTCTTACCCAAGGACACAAACCGGTCCGGTTCTCAGCTTCCCGAGGAACATTAAGCGACACGGGTAGGGAGTGTTGAACCACTGCACCTTGGATTCACCGGAGATTACGTGGGCGGCACTCTAGCCGACTGAGTTATAATCAATATAAACATCCTTTATATCAAGGTTATTACACGATACACACAGTTTATCATTTCAATCAATATATCTGTACCTTTTAATTTAGATCTCCAAGTCATGTGCTGACATTCTAATTTTTTCAATGCGTTTAAAATAATTACTATTTACTGATTTTTGTCCGATATTTTTGTAAATATAATGAGTCAGCAAGGTGTTTTACAGATAACCTTTAGAAGAAGGTTATCCGAACATTCTTACTGAATTACATGTATATCCATAAGTCGAGATTTACACAAATTACAATGTTTACAACGTTTACTTAAAAACATGTCTAAGTCAACCATATTTAATTCTAATCGCAGTTTCTTATTACATATATATTACATTATATGATATCAGTTTAAAAATAATGCAATTATATTAGAATTACGCAACTTTGAAAATTTTTCAAATATTCTGATTTACCTGAATATAGACAACGGTATTCTGCCTAATTCATAATTCAGAATTTGGATGTAGAATACCCAGATTTCACATCCTTAAGACGATCAGGTAAGATTTCACATCCTTAAGACGATCAGGTTAAACACTATTAACATACCTATTAAAGACGTCTGAACGAGTTTCATCGTTGAAAAGATTCTCCCTACATACATAAATCACTGAAAATATTACTTGCCAGCAAATTTAAGCAATTTTCTTTTGGGTTTTGAAGACATTATAATTATAATTGAATATAGGTATTTTTCTATTATCATATTATTATAAAATAACCTGTCTCGGGTTTTACGTTGGTCTTTACACAGATTTATACTCCCGGTATCGGGTTTTACATTGGTCATTAGACAGATTTATGCTTCCGGTATCGGGTTTTACGTTGGTCATTAGACCGATTTATACTCCCGGTATCGGGTTTTACATTGGTCATTAGACAGATTTATACTACCGGTATCGTGTTTTACATTGGTCATTAGACAGATTTGTACTCCCGGTATCGTGTTTTTACATTGGTCATTAGACAGATTTATACTACCGGTATCGGGTTTTACATTGGTCATTAGACACATTTATACTCCCGGTATCGGGTTTTTACATTGGTCATTAGACACATTTATACTCCCGGTATCGGGTTTTACATTGGTCATTAGACAGATTTATACCCCGGTATCGGGTTTTACATTGGTCATTAGACAGATTTATACCCCGGTATCGGGTTTTACATTGGTCATTAGACATATTTATACCCCCGGTATCGGGTTTTACATTGGTCATTAGACATATTTATACTCCCGGTATCGGGTTTACATTGGTCATTAGACAGATTTATACTCTCGGTATCGGGTTTTACCTTGGTCATTAGACAGATTTATACTCCGGTATCGGGTTTTACATTGGTCATTAGACAGATTTATACTCCCGATATCGGGTTTTACATTGGTCATTAGACAGATTTATACTCCCGGTATCGGGTTTTACTTTTTTCATCAGACCGATTTTATAATCTCGGCATGGGAGAGTATTCGGTATCGGGTTTTACATTGGTCATTAGACCACTGCATTACTATTATCTTGAATATTGTATTGTGTTTTTTTAATTACATTTGTATATTGAAACATATCAACACTGTCGTGTACGTTAGACATACACATACAAAATGTAGCTTCTAACACTGTGATACATCCTCTCACTCTCTGTTGTATAAGTGGTGTGTGTTGCTTATTCAATATCATGATATACGATTTATTACTTACTTCTGTATACGTATTCTCATATCTCCTCTTCTAAAGTTTTAGTAATGAAGAATATGGTCTGAGAATTGGTTGTACATGTAGTTACCACTATGGGAGGTATCAATGAAGACAAAGTCTGCTTCATCAACCAAAACGTTGTCGACAAGACTTGATCTGACAATGTTATAAAATGTAACACACCCATCTGTATCATCCTGATGTCCGTCATTCACAACACGTAAACCTGGCCGTACGAAGTGTCAACCATTTCCGTCCAAACTGATTTACAACCTTATCGTTATTTTCTTGCTATACTTGTATCATATAAACACGTTATATCATTTGAGTGTACATGTAGTGATAGTTGTCCTATAACGTCATTTTCTATAGCATCTTTACTAGCACCAGTTCTTCTATTCATGTAACCGATAACAATGAAAATTTCCCGAATCTTAAAAAAAAAAAAAAAAAAAAAATCAGATTTATCTAACATACGGTCTCCTTAATTTCCAGTATTACTATGTGATCTGAAATTACGTCGGCAACAAACGGAACCTATGGCACGCATCCCTTCTTTCACATATACATGTATAATAATCTCCCCTCCCCGTCTGTACTCTTGGTATACCATGATTTATACAATCAAATCCAGCAATGACTTCTGGCACTCAACATTCATACAGACAAATAAAATCATGTTCACATATAATACATGTACGTAAAAAAAAACTAGGGGAGATAACCCCTTACCTCAGAGCTCTAGAAATACTCAGCTATCGGACGGTCATGCGGGTAACACTCTTCGACCTGTACTAGTTGAACTCCGAGCCACTCTCCGACGTGCGCGTGGATGGCCACTTTTACCCCTGTCACATGACTAAGGCCACGCGCAGCTAATCTGACGAGCGTTACCTCCACCGTCCCTGGTTTAGTGCTCTTTTAGCACCTGCATTGATTGCGGATGTGTTATGTGAGTATAATTATCTCCCAACTGATTGTTTTGTAGTTATTTGAAACTTCTTCTGGACAACGGTGGTGTACCGGTGGGCGTTGTCAGTCTAGTTCCCTGACTGGATGATCCACATCGCTAACGATCTCTTGCGGTACCTGAACCAAGAGAGTCTTCAGCTGTAGTATTTGAAGTTCCCCGCGTGTCAAAGTTACTACCGTACAACTGTTTGCCAAGGTATAGCTAATCTCTGATAAGTTTGGCATGGCGACCAGTCTGACGGTATAGTATTTCATCAGTGGTATTTACGTTTTCCTCATATATTTCATCGCTAGTAATTGCTCGCTGATCCACGATCTTTCACCGCTTGTCTGCCCGAGTTGTATATGTAGCGTGAACGTACTGGTTTCTTTTCGTTCTGTGTTCCGTCGTCGATCCTCCAGGAGTCGTATGAATATAAGGTTGTTCTTTATCGAACGTCATTGTAATTCCTCAAAATAAATACTCTCTTTGTTTGTCTCACTCGCAACGTAATTGAACGTGTTATCCATATCCTGCTTGTCTACTTTGATTTGCTTTCTTCCTTCAGATCTTGATCTTGGTACTGACAAGCAATACAACTGTTTCCTAATTCTTAGCTTCCATGTCATCGTTAATGTCACTAAAGGCCATGTCACACTGTTGCGTATGAGAGAAACGTATGAGTTGCGTATGGAAATTCATAATATAATTTTCATACGCACAAAAAGCTCTTGAAAATACAGAATTGTGCGTATACTTACCGTATTGAACCTATGAGTAGCGTATGGCCAGCGTATTGAAAGCGTATTGACAGCGAATGTCAGCGTAGGACCAGCGTATGAACAGCGTATGGCCAGCGTACTCTGCGTATGGCTAGCGTATGAGTAGCGTATGAACTGCGTATGCCCAGCGTACCGCCTATCACGTGACAAAGTGCCTATATAAAGGCTGAGAATACGCTGGCCATACGCCAATAATACGCTAGTTGTACGTTAAATACGTTACTCAATCGTCAGGTATACGCCAATCAATCAATCAATCAATCAATGCGCTAGCTGTACGATACACCTTCCGCCAACGCATGGCAACTTATGTCCAGCGTACTCGACCTATGAGTAACGTACCTATATCGTACCTCTAGCGTATTCAGCGTATGTCTAGCGTATGCTTAGCGTATTAACCGTACGTCCGCATACGCACAAAATTTTTGAACATGCTCAAAAATTTATTTCAGCCTCAGCGTATGCCAGCGTATCCCAGCGTATGCCAGCGTGTTTGAAACGTATACAACATATGCCTAACGTACCCCTAGCGTATACCAGCGTATGAGTGATAATTTTTCATACGCTGACATACGCTAGTACGATACGCAACAGTGTGACAGGGCCATTACACATTGGACACGCTTTTCTGACTCGATCTTTTCTCACTTTTATTTCTTGAAGTCTTTTTCCACACCGTTGTTTCACTCTTTATGTCAGCGATTTCATAGAATTTTCAATGCTGTCAATCTTTCTGATGTGATTTTCTATGCCCCTAAACGCGTGTCCATCTTTGTCATTAGAGACGGAAGGCTAACCAAACTACTTTCGATTTTATTATCGTCATAATCACAAAAGGTAGTTTGCCTCACGTTCGATAAAACTTCGGAAACCGGCATGTTAATCCCAAGCTCAATACTTGTCCTACCTGATATATAGTAAGTTTCACAAGTCCAACGGGTAAGGATTGCTAGTTCGTTGGGCGATGTCCTGGTTAGTAAACGAGGAACTCCTCTATAGGACACAGGTTAGGTCACAGTTCGCCGAGTATAGCAATGACTATCTATTAAGATAACTACATACCACACAATGGACATTAATTCACCTCGAAAAGTCACAAATGGCTTGAGTACGTACTAGTAAGGAAACTCGACTACACCACGTCCATGGAAATTTCACGCAAGCACTCGCTGAATCGCAGCAGCTGACTCTCAATTTGTATGTCGAAAAAACGCCAGTAATTCGCGCAAGCTCACCACGTGTTTTCCTGTTTATCAACTGTGTATTTCATTCTTCTGAACCTCGCGTATATGAACACTATAGAAAAGAAAAGCTTCGTGTCTTCGTAACACTAATAATACATATGAAATGACGTCACATAATGTAAATGTGGTTATTTCTGCAGGGTTTTAATTTCGCGATTTCGATAGGTAAACTATACGCATGGGGAAAATTTCCGTGATATTTTTTTTTTCATTTTACACTTGTTTCATAAATACCTCATACATACAAAGATAATACTCGTGGGAGAACATTTCACGGTCGAATGGCCTTCATGTATTAAGCGTGATTTCTCCCCTCACGTAAATGTCCACGTCTTTAGTAACATTGTAATAATATTGGTTTATTCAGCATCCGAGTTGTTCATCAAACTATATTTACATTCTGTGTTGCATTTGCCTATATGTCGATAGTTAACCAAATTGTATTCATGAGACTGTATACTACAATTTACAGTGATTCGGTCTGTGTAGGAATACAGCTTCAGGTGTTGTAGGTTAAAACAATGGTCCCCAGTTACATTCGGCCTAGAGAGCTTTAATTATTAAATAAGTATTTATATAATAATCCGAATTTTTATGTTAATGACGGTAGCGACTAAACAACAACTGTTCTGAATACATAATGACAAAATTAGATGATCTGACCATACGGGAACATTGTACGATGTTTACTTGCCGAAATATACGCAATTTAATTCCAATCCAAACCGCCTCGCAGCTTCAGGTCGCCATATTTGTTAAAATGAAAGCATCTGTGCGTTTGGAAGAGTAAGTACTGCAAAGCTTCTAAATGATCTTGTGATACAAATTTTAAGATTATAATAGAAACGAAATATGGATTTTAAAATAATTTGATTTAGATTACTTATGCTTTAGGTTAGCAAATAGTAGCAATTATTTACAATGAACTTTAACGTTGTACTCAATACTGATCACGATACTTTTATTTAGACGTTTTCTATTTCTTTCGCTTCATTTCATTTAAAGAATTGTTTTAGATTTCCCAGTAATTTCGCGGGAAATGAATTTGATGACGTAGGAAGCCCACATGCTATAGAATCAGGCACCTATAGTCGATAAGTGGAGGTTTGGAGTGGATAACACTTCGGTCCATTAGCTGTATGACATTTCGTGGCGTCGGTTATTAGAACGCGACCCAGAAAACACGACGGTAATAAAAACAGAAGACCATTGAACATTACCGGATTATTTTCGCAATTTTTGAGACACCATTTTGCTAAATTATAATGGAAAGTAACACTGATTTAATTTATAGCTATTGTATCGTAATCTATATGTAGTTGGGCAAGACCTACTTTCGTTTTACAGTTTACGGAAATGGTCATATAAATAATTCATCTTCTCAACCATAGTCGAATTACTTCACGGGATAGTTCTATCAAGTATATTTGTACTTCTCATGTACAGGGTGAATCTTTGTTTAAAATTGACTGGTCTGCAGGTGTGATCTGGCTACTCTCAGCAGACCCTGACCCCAGGGTCACGTTACTATCGTATCCCTTTGTAAACACTTCATAATAAATGTTACTACAACTTTCTACCTTCTGGAAGAGACGTGTATATGATATACCATATTTACGTGGATGGATACTTCAGCATTTTAAATACTTTAATATATAAATACTTACAACCGGTAAGCTTGTAATAATAATAATAATAAAAAAACTTTATTTCACGAGGGTTACATATTTAGTACAGTACTAATCTTACATATGGCCCTCACATAAAACATGAAGAAAACAAAAACATTCATTTTGACAGCAATACAAACATCGTAACTTTTTTGTCAATATTTCCTTCACACATTCACTCACTCACACAAACACGTCTAATTAAAAATCAAAACATATTAACAATTATTTGTTAATCATTTACAAAAATACTAGAGCGACAGTAGCATGTGGAATGTTGAAAATATACCTAGTTTGATAATGTAAATAAATTAAGAATCAATTTGTTAGATACATTGTTAAAAAGTGTTTTTTAACGTTCTTTTTGAAGACAAATAGTGATGTCACAGTTTTTAAACTAGTTGGTAAGTTGTTCCATAGCTTAACTCCATTATAATGAAGGGACTTTTTGAACAGCTCAGAGTGTGCTCTAGGTAAGATTAAGTTATTTTGTGTTGTTGATCTTAACCCATAATGATACATTTCATTGCAAGAAGTAAAACAAGTTTTCAAGTATTCTGGTGCCATATTATTTAATGACCTATACACTAGCACACATGTGTGGTACATAATTCTATATTCAAAGGGAAGAGTATCGGTATCATTAAACAGCTCTTTGCTTGGAGTCATTGTTGACTTTTTTAAAATAATCCTAAGTGCTCGTTTTTGAATTTTAGTAATTGCAGTGATTTGTTCCCGAGTTAGGCCATTCCCCCAAACAGCAGCAGCATAGTCCATTATTGGGAGAATATATGCATTGTAGTACGCTTTTTTGGCATCGGTATTTAAATATGTAGACATCCTACGAAGCAAAGCAACTGCCGAGGCTAGCTTTGATAACACTTGTTTTACCTGATCTACCCAAGTAAGGTTTTCATTTATGTATACACCCAAAAACTTTTGACAGGATGTAGAATGTATTTCTTCATCATCTGCATACAATACCATGGGATTATGACCACCCAACTTTTGTTTACTGGCAATTAACATAGATTTAGTTTTTCGTTGATTTAGTTTCATGTTATTATTTGTACACCATTTCACAATTTGGTTCAAATTTTCTTGAAGTTGACAGGTAACACTAGTATAGTCATTGCCCTTTACATGCATGGTACTGTCATCTGCATACATATCTATTTGACAATTTTTCACATATAGCGGCATATCATTAACATAAATTATAAACAATAAAGGACCAAGTATCGATCCTTGTGGAACTCGGGGTTTTATTTATCTATATAAACCACCACAAAGAAATAAAGCAACGCAAGTTATGAGAGTAAAATTTAATAATAGAAAAAATGAAGTCGACCGACTCGACACAAAATTATTATAACCTCTATTCCTGATCTATAGGAAGTAATCAAATTGTCAATGTCGTCACACAGGGGCCTGTGTCGAATTGTGAGAAATGTTAGACACGACAACATTGAAAGTCCAGCATTTATAAAAAAAATCTTGCAAAAAATCGGCAGTATCGACATGGCTTTTGGTTGTGTATGCATACTGAATTATAGTTATGTGGTTGGTTATTCACTGATGTCAAAGGCCTACCTTACTCCAAAATCGAGCCCCTGTGAAGTTGAACATCGTCTGCTAAGTTAGCGACACTGATGTGACCGGTTAGACTGGATTCTGCTTCGAAACGAAATATCCTTGGAATCGTTTTCACCTACTGTCAAGACGACTTTCATTTAGAATTTAAGAGATGATATTCCTCTGAAAATAACGTAAATCCAGTCGATAGAAACATAAGTGTTTCCGAGGAATCGAGTCTGTCCTGTGCAATACCCGTTCAACGTCGCATCACTTCTAAATGGTAACCGTATATCATTGCGCCGAAAAAGGCTTTATTTTTAAACAATCAGAAATTATGCAATTGTGAACAATTTGAAGATATCTACAAACGTTTATAAAATATAATATAAAGCCAAATTTGTGCAAAAAACATTTCATGTGATTGCTATTAATAATGATATGAGGGACTATATTAATCCTTCTGGAAATTTCGGCTGTTCCGGTATTTGAACTTGATGACGTCAGTGATAGGGGAAGCGGCAAATTTAAACTCGTCTTAAGCTACAGTAAATAAAATGAAATTACGAATGTAAATATAAGCATTGACCTGTTACCAAATGGTAGTATACAGTCGATATGAATACAATTTCTATTTATCTGTCACCCAAATTGTATTTATATCGACTGTATACAGTACTACCATTTGGTAACAGCTCAATGCTTAAATAATCGAAGGTGAACTATGACGTCATAATGACTGAAATGAAATCATGGTAGAAACATAAGGGGGCGGTTCTAAACGTTTTCCGCGTTCTTTGATCGAAATGACAGCCACCAGATACCGTAGGCGTATTCACAATGGGATTTACATCTAGTCATGGGTGTTCTGTCGACATCAGGAAGTTATATTTCTTCAATGACAATGTAAAAAAAAAAAAAAGTAAAAAAAGCAAAAACTACGTGACTTCGAGTGAAAGTGATGTACATAATAATAATACTTTAATAGGGTTCATTAAAAAAAATAGAAAAAATCATGATTAATAAATACTTTTTTTCGTCCGTGACAAAATAAATTTTGCATTTAGCAGATATTCTTTTATATAATGTATCATACCAGTGATCTCATTTGGGTACAATAGGGGCCGAACAAAGGCCCCTTTCCCTAGTGAAATTTGTTTTTGTATTTTCCCAATTTTGAGTTCATGTTTTCCTACTCAGAAATTGTTAGTTTCGTAGTATGTACATGTAATTGTTAATTAATATGACAAGATGGTTGATCATAATACATTTCACATGATATTTTCACAAGCCAATGTTAGAATTCTACTAGTCCCTACTTTTAGTTATCATTATGCATATTAAAGGTTTGATGGTTATGTTTGAGCTTGGAATAAGTAGCTTTTAACCCCAAATTAAGAAATACTGCCGTATTTTCCCAATGGAAATGGTACAGGTCCCCTTTGCAATAAGTTAATGATAATCACTACGAACAGCTGATCTTGAATCAAATCAAAAACTCTTCCTGATGTTGATCATTCATAAAAACCAAAACTCTAACACAGAAAGCTATCAATCGATAATTCCAATAAAAATTCTTTTAGTCTAAATAGGGAAAAAAATAATTAATTGCAACCAGCTTCAACATTTACAATTATTACTATATGCTTACAGATGAAGTAATTAAATGAAAACATCATGTCGAAAGATAGCAGACTTTTAAGCGGAGGATACTTTCTAAAAATCAATTTAGGAACCCATCTTTACGTATCAGAGTAATTTGATAGATACAAGAACACAGAGGAATATACCACTCAGACTATAAAAAAACTTAAACTTGATTCAAGAGAAAAAAACAAGGAAAAAGACGTGATTTAATTGTTTAATTGTGTTGATGAAATTAGATTCAAAGCAACGCTAGTGAGTGTGTGATTCTTGCTCCTGTACTTTTGGTATAGTAACGCAGCAAGAAACCTCCTCGCCATTATGGTTTGCTTTACGTCGTATGCATCACGTTTTGTTGGAACATTATGCCTGCCCGAGAGGAACATGTCATGTCTAGGGTTAAAAGCAGTCAGGTCTCCCCACGGCAAAGGTAATAAATTTGTTATTATAATTTAATTAAAATTCCCACGGGGCACTTAAATTCGCTTGGTACAAATTGTTCAGACTCTTTAAAACATTTCATATCTGACCTCATTGCTTCCTTTGTGTGTTTAATAATCCTGTTATGAAATAATATTATCTCCATACAGGGTCGCCATTTGTTTGTAAGTAAAGGCTAATATTATCTAGCATCATTTGATAGAGGCTCCGGATAAGGGAGACGTGATGGGGGGACTCGATCGCAAGCGGACGTCACGATGTGTTGGCAGCCCGAATGTTATCAACTTATTGACAACAAATGTGGTATAATTATATATTGAGTTTATCTGATGCTTGTTATTTCAGCCTCATTGTATTGAAATACCGTGTAATTGTTCTTTAAAGAGAACACAAGAATTGCATGCTGAGGGCTGAGATTGCAATTTGGAAACACCTAACAGGCATGCCCGAAACAAAAAGGAGAAAACAAATCTGATTCCATTTCATGGTCATTAGTGTCCACTTCCGGTCTCGTGATAGATCGCTGGTTAAATGTCACGGAAGCAGGAACGTTTTGGTAATCTTCAGCCCACATGTAGCAGAACCTTATAATCTTTGAGCCTAAGACACTCGAGCCAAGTCCAATACTCTCCATATTTAAGGCAAGTTCGGACATTTGAAATTCAATCTGTACAGATGCGGTTTCTTTAAACATAATACATTCGTTACAGTTACTCGTATATACATAAAAAGGCAAAAGTATATGTCGGATATCATAACTATGATTGAACTCTAAAGCCAAAACGGAGAACAGACGATCGCAAAATAAATTATTCTGATTTTAGATATAAGAATAAGGGACATTCGCAATTATGTTTGACCTCATTCTCAAATCCGGGTACGTTTTTTTTTTTTATTTCTTATGTCTAACGTCCGCCTCGTGTCAGTATGATGTTTTCAGAAAATAACGTGACACTTGATAAGATAAGCCTTATTACTCATCTGTTTAGGCCATCCGTCAATAGACAGACTAAATAGTAATGGAAATGCTCAGTAAGAAAAAAGAAGTAACAAAAATGCCATGCTTTTGAAACTGAATCATTGTCGGTATACAGTATAAGCAACTGTTATTAAAATTGATTAGAATATTTCTGTCGTTATCCTGAAAATCAGAACGACAGCGTTAACACCTATCATCACAACTGATGACGTGGATGTCAGGTGATCAATAGGCATTTTGGATGACATCATACCATGACGATCTTCATTGTTCGAATTTGATCAGCTCCACCAAGAAATGCTTGTCGGTTTATTTTCTGCCAACATCTCCATCCTTTTTTTCTCTGGTGCACATTTTCGTCTTATTTTCATAGTTTTACCATGAAAAACGCCTAGTTGAGTTATACTATTCTCATTCAGATGCATTTTGGTTATTTAAAGTTTTGGCTGTTGAAGAGAAATATGGCGAAGGATAGAATTTTGAATATCTACTATAAGGTACCATTATCAGATAACAGGTACAGATATAGAATTGTGACATGAAAGTACTCAATGGTAAGGAGGTAGTGTTCTTATTTGGTTTGAGTCAATTTGTTTATTTCAGAATAATGACCAACTTCAATAGTTTCATATGATTTCAATTTCAACAAAAAACAACATTACCAAAATTGGCAATGCTTGTCTAATTCCAGCGAAAATTGAAGACAAAATGATAAAAAAGGTATAGCTTATTGCTTGGAATTTTAAATTATTTTTTCTGTTGTACTTTTATTAATATAATGTAATATTGCATATTCTGTATCAAAGAGTATGCAGACGAAATTATGGTTCAATTTCAGAATTTCCAATATATCGAGAGGAAGAATTTTTTTGGGGGATACATTTGTCTATGTCTATGTCTAGAAATTTCATTTGAAGCACATTTGGATTGCATTCATTTTCTTAACAGAATAGTTCTGATGAATTTTTATCATTTATTTCACCAAATTCTCAAGAACGTATTAAATTGTGATAAGGATTCGTAGTATTTTAAGGTTTCCGTTTAAAAGGTGTGTGATGTTGAGTTTGATCATTTTTCTCTTCCTCCAGTTTTATTTTGAGCGTATGACAATATATTTGGTTCAAATGGAGGTAGATAGAACACAAATAAAACTTCAATCAGGCCAGCTGGAGATTTGGTGAACTCATACCACACTTATTCCATGATTGTATAATCCTACCATACTATAATCCAATCTCTTTGTCTGTGTAACTTAAACCGTAAAGAACATTGCTCGTTTAATGTAATAAAAGCATATGGTACCTAGAAAGATTGTGCAAAATGATGTTCAGGTCATTCAATTAACTGCCAAAAACATGCAAACGAAATAGTGACGTTCAAGGTATCTGGATCTTTTTACCGTCTTTGATGAAATCAGTTAATTTGAGTATATAAATTGCGATGTTAGGATGGCGTCTTCTAAACGGGAAAAATCGATCGATTGGTATTTCTTTTCAAGTAGCCGTTACACTTAACCAGAATTCCAGCAAAGATTACTTCAATTGTCAGAATCAGAACACTGTGTGATGATTTCAATTTCTCTCCCTGCAATTTTCCATTTCTTGATAGTTTCCTCCCTGCTTCTTCTTCGTTTAACCTTCACATGCTTTTGCATCTCCAGGGAGGAGGATACGTGGTTTCGATATTTTAATATAGAGATTTCTATAGCAATTATTGGCCATTGACGTTAAAACTAACGATTTTTGGAACGTCAACAGCATGATCTCGATGGAAACTATTCTGTATGAAGTTAAACGTTTTTGATGACTATTTCTATGCATGACGTGTCTTCACACTTGGGAATAAGTTTTTTTTTTTTTTTTTTTACTTCTTTTTACTTTTCCAAGGGTTTCCATGTATTTCGTATATACATAATGTATGTCGATATTCGCTATTTGTATACCCCACTATGGTCATCTTTTTATCAGCAATCGTCCGCCAATGATGAAAAGAGAATTATGAGTGTATACACATTCCGGGCCTCTTTCAGAAAACCAAAGCTGTCGCCATGGAAAATATGACTCCGCCCTGAATATTGTGGTTGGAGATACGGCTGTAATATAGTGCGGTGCAGGAAAACCCAGAAGCAAGCATTATATTGTTGATCCACTACACTGTTTAAAGGGGCATATATTGTCTTTTAAGGTACATATATGCCGTGTCAGCTTGGTGACAATGGCCGCATTATTTCAGACGACAGATTTACTGAATACCAAACTGCACATTCCGACAATCAGGACGGCCCATTACATGGCGGAGAGTGAGTGATTAAAAGTCCTTTTCCATAACTTCTCGTTCAAGCATGTTCACGTTCGTGTTCGTACTCATTTCGTTTTATAGTCATATGAAATCAAACGGAGCTTACTAGTTTGATATTCGTAACAGTACTTCAACGTAAATATCAATATTGGTCTATGAACATGTGCGAATTGTAATTACATACACCGAAATCTAGTAACAAAACAACGTTCCAACGGTGCATAACGAAGGGTGATTTTTGTTATATCAAGGTTCTCACCTATGTTTGGTATCCACAAGATAGACCTGTCATTCCAGTGAAATCGTCAATGTTATGTTTTGAATATATCAACAATATGATATACCTTTGGGCGATTTGCATTGCTACGTCATTCAAAAATCAATTATGGCGTTATAATATCGACAACAGCATTATGTCATGAATTGAAAATTGCGCATCAAAAAAGCTGCCGTCAATCAATTTTGTCTTCCATGCTTTCACTTGAAAACCTTTTAAAATGTCTATTTCCGGAATTAAGATAAAAACTCGTTTTTATCAAATCCACATTTGAAATGAAAACTAATGAGTCTATGTATATAAATGTGCGTAAGCTTACATATTAGGTTTTTGGATACAAAAAAAAGATATAACAACGTTCATTGTTCTGGTTTTGTCTTGTAGATCGTTCAGTGCCGTCATTAATTAATAATGGCTGATATCTCATTGCATGCTACGACGTGATATCGGTGCACCTTTCAATGTGATGCACTATTGAATACACATTAGTCGGTCCTGGCCCATCAGAACGCCGGAAAGTAGTCCTACGACATAGGAAGTCCTACCTCTGTCATTGTTGACACTCCTAATGTACCTGGTACGTGAATTGTACCGGCTCTGTTTGCGTACCACTTTGCGACGTCTGTTGTGATAATCTGTTTTCCCATCAATAATCGTGCATTAAGCGGTCTCTTGCAGTTCAGCTTCAGTTTATGTAATAGCAATCTTTGATTTTTATTGTTATATGCGTATGAGTATTGTATATGATTTGTGTCAATATTTTTACGATAACCTTGGGATTCTTTCGTGAAATACCTGTATATCAGTTTGTTAAACATGTTAAATTAAGAAAACTATGTTCATTGTGCTATATAAAATATAAGTTTAACTGTCATTGACATCCAATTAAACGATGGTGAACATAGTTGCATAAAGGTTGATGTTTGAAGTTTTTAAAATCAATTTAAATTACGTTCTTTTCATAAATAGTACCTTCAAACGTGATTGAATCTGTTAACAAATCTGATTCCAAAACACTTATTCATTTGGATTTCTTGCACGTGCTGTAAAACCCGTGTACAATCTCAGTGGACTACCAAAATAAACAATATAGTCCGTGAAGGATCCACCTTTAATGCAGCGACCGAATTTTAATTTAACGACCATTCCCAAATCTCACGAGTATTGGTAGAAGGGAGATAACTTTCCACTTCCGGTTGTGAAATTAAGCCACATTAGAATTCACCAAACAACATGCAATGACGATGGGTGTATGACAGGATATATATTATAGTAGTCACACACGAGACATACCGGTGTTTATATCTTGTTATAAACAAAACGGAAGCTAAGAGTTATCTCCCATGCCTAACTTCGCAATATTCGGGGATGGTGTCTAAATAAAACGATGTTATGTTCGCTATATTGAAGGTAGAGCTTAGACTGTTAGTAGGACGTGTACGAGACTGGAATTACTTTCATTACAATTTGCTACTCTTCACAAGATTTATGTTCATGCATAGAGGACATGGCTTTCCCGTTTAAAATTGCTGATATTTTACATGAGTGCGAGGAATGAGTGATCAATTACCAGTATTAGTGTGCTATACGGGTGACATAATTACACATATGTATATGACAGTGAAGTTTTCAATTTATAACATTTTCTCGGAAATGACAATTACCACATTTATATGCTCTTTTAGTTTTTAAACACTTTTTGTAGATATTAACTAAATCGACTGCCTGCTTAGAGATGATCTGTTATAGGTAAATCACATTGATATGGACGACTATTCTAACTAGACCAAATCATTTTATTTTGGATATTGAAAACAATTTCATTCTGTAACAATACACAGTACTATAAAGTTTTGAGATACAAAAGTCAACTGTAAATAATTTTTGTAATTTCTATTTTTTCATTTATCATTTTAATTAATTTATTTATTTATCTATTAAAGGGACATTCCTTCGTTTGAATATAAATGATATAATCATCGTTGGACATAGGTTTTACAATGTATCAATATAAATTGTTTCTGATGTCCGAACGAAGGAATGTCCCTTTAAACTAACATGTATATACCGGTATGAAAGGAAGTTGGTGACATATTGTTAAATAGTGGAATTTTTCATAATTTCTTCCTTTTTTGGAAAGACTATTAAAATGAAATAGATTCCTTTTCTGATTTGTACTCCATTCAAATGTAATATTGTAATGTCATATAAAGTTCGCAAATATGTCTTTTTAAGTATCACGTGTTGGCTTGATTTTTTTCATTTCAAGTCTGTACAGTATCAACTATATCTAAATCCCACTTATATATTAAAGTAGAAAACGGAACATAATTTTGATAAATAAGATGTTTTATTACACAATTCAGTCAGTATAATTTGTTTCACCTCAATGGATATCTTGTGTCACAGGTCTACAACAGTTTATAAAGTCTAAAATATATTATTTTTGTCAAAAATGATAAAGGCCTTGATGATATCATCGATCGTTTAATAAGGAAGTAAGAGCACGGTATTGACGCTTGATGGTTTAAGGACGGTACAGGTCACGTGACTGTCGTCCTGTTCCCCTATTTGCCATAGCGAAAACCTTTCCTTCCCGTGTCTTTCGCACTTGACTTATGCTTGTTACTTGATGACATGCGCATTGAAGCTGGGACATAACCAAGAGGCTGCCAGAAAACCTTTCGCTTTTCCATTGAGCGTTTTACACCATTCATATCGTTGGAGCTGCTCATGTCAGAATCAAAATTATCTCCCTTGTGTTCATCCGCTTCCTCTTCGAATGCGGCTGCGCGGTCCATCAGTCTCTGTATCACTTTCGCGTAGAAGGCCTTCTCCTCCTCTGCTATGACTGTGTCTATAAAGTTACTGACCTCGCTTGACTTCGATAGCCCGAGGGCACCGGGAAGATAGGACCCACTGGTATGTACGACAAAAAAATTGGCAAACACAACCAGCATCAATGATATTCCTTGTGTCATCTGAAAAACAAAAGATTCATGATGACATGATTTTCTGCTGTATTTTATACTTTATTTTTAACTTAAAATTTCACACGACAATCATTTCTATCGACAAATGAAGGAGTTAGATAGAATTAATTCCAAATACTCGAACCATAAATTATACAATGTAGCTCGGTTATTGCTTTGAAGATTTAGCCTCCGATTCGACGTTTGGAATGGTTTTCATTGAGACTCTGACACCAACATATATGGTCAATGTCTAGCCACTTCTGTGGAGGAAAGGTAAAAGATAGGCAAAGCAAGAATAGAATATTATTAAGTTCAACTTTCTTTTCATAGACTATCTAAGATCGTGAATAAATATCGGGCGATTAAGTACGCACAGCGCACGCGTTTATATAGTAGGAGCAGGATGCGCTCATTTAGATTACAGTATTACACCATTAAATATAAAACATTGATGGAAAGTATATAAATATATATTTGTGACGTAGCATAGCGATCATACATTTAGACTTTGTTCGTTGTTTTCCAGTATAAATATTAATGAAACATCGTCTATGTCCATCATTTCTGATGCAGTGTGACATGATATGTATGCTAATATACACTTTAATACTACAGATTCTTCTTGGAGTGCTTCTTATAGTCACACTATTAACTATATCTTGTTAAACTAATCCTCCATATGCAATTTTGGGAGTTATGACTGTAACCCCGATTGCATCCTATCCATTCATGAAGCAAAAACGACAAAGCCAAGAGTCAATATTGAAGAAGCTTCAATGACAATCGCATGCTAACTGTTTTTACAATAATAAGGATGATAAACATTAGAGACTTGATATTAGATATCGTTTGCGGTTACTAGTACCGATCCTGGTCAGGTTAGATTTAATTTAAACATATGTTATTTCATAGTGCCCAACAAGATCGGGCAAAGGTTATTGAAAGCCCAACCCGTGTATATAATTGTTATTCTTAATGAACAAAGTCAAATGTCTTAAACCGCAAAAATTGAAAGTTACACAAAAAAAAGGATTCATCTTTCATTGATCTTTGAATTTATATTGATACATTCTGAGGGCGACAAAACGATTGATCAATCTGGGAAAAGAAACAGCGGAAAACATACTTCTTTCTGGATGGACATTTTTCCACCTCAAAGAATGTCAATGCTGTATATTACATGAGCTCATTATAAAGACTAAAATAGCTTATATACATTTGAATCAATGAAATCATTGCTTCCTTTGTTAGAAGGTTGGGATGACAGACACTATAACAAACTGAACTGAAGACTATAAAACTGGGGTTAATCAAGCTTCAGTGTACTAAAACAAAGAACTGCTGGACAATGACCGTTTTGTGGTATGTTGGTCGTGTATACACCCTAAAGAAACATAAAAGTCCCTACTCAAACGGATTAGATATTATAAACTTCCCATTCTTGCTCGATATTACAACCAATTAATTTCAGCATGGCTGTTCTTAGCCAACCAAACATGTGCTCTTGATTTATGATTATGTCAAATTAACGACTGCCTCCGAACGATATCATATATGATAGTCTTAGGAAACGATATCTAGTCTTTGACTTAGAACTTGACCTCTAATGTGGGAGACTATCATACGTATGGAGATCCAATCAACTAATGACCTTTACATGATGGTAAACACACGGACATAAATGGGTCATGTTGAGGTTCTCGTTGACACGTTTTGGATGAAAAAAGAGAGAAAATATGATATATATAAGAAAGCCGATGTGGCGCAGCGGTATAAGCTGCGGGTATTTCTGGCTAGGCGATTGGGTGCCGTAGATCGTGAGGTCGAGGCCCGGCCAGGGCATGAGTCATAAAGTTGTCTTCCTTCGTCAATTGTGTTACTATACATATATACATGTATATATAATATATCTATCAATGGACTTTTTTCAAATAACCCCCCCCCCATCCCCCCCCCCCCCCCCCCCCACCCCCCCACCCCCCCCCACCCCCCCCACCCCCCAGCTAATGTTATAGATATTATTTTTGGCATGTCTAAAAGATTATACGTATAAATATTCTAAATTCTCGCTAGACTTGTTGGCAATTGATAATTGATGTACGCAAAGCGTTAATTCTGAACCGGAGAATACTTTTAGAAGCGTTTGTATCTTTCTTGATACGATAAAAAGAAACAGTTCATACACATACCTTAATTATTGAATCAATATATGCAAAGTTAATTAGTGCATCAAATGTTACGAAACAACACATGTGAAGCATGTTGACTGTAGCTGTAGCATACCTCGCTTTAGAAGGACTACCCCTACACAAAGGCTTCAATCAACGCTACAGCATGGTATTGACATATTCCGATTAGGGGTAATGAACATGTGGAATGTAGGATCATTAACAACAGACCGGATACAGTGTTACAGATCAAAAGTAGGTACCGATACTTAAAGGAAATGATGATAATCAGATCGTACCAAAGAACAAACAAATATCGATTTCATATCATTGTTATCAGTCAAGAAATAAGGATTTTGTAAATATGCCTGGCATTAAGATCATAAAAAATGAGCCACAAAAAAAATCCCAAGGTCAATGGTTAGGACTTCCATACAAAACATCTTTCCGATTGAATAGGGGAGATTTGTGATGTCTCCTGGAGGCTGAGGTAGGGGGATGTCCCTGAGAGGCAAGGGTAGGTGTGTGATTCCCCTGACATATTCAGGTAGGTGTCTGATGACGTTGATATACAGGAATAGGTTTTTGATTTCCCTTACGACACTGGGGTAGGGGCGGTGTCTATGACATACTGATGTATGAGTGTGATGTCCCTTAGAGACTGGGGTAGGGGCGGTGTCTATTACATACTGATGTATGAGTGTGATGTCCCTTAGAGACTGGGGTAGGGGCGGTGTCATTCTGGGGCAGGAATGTGATGTCGTCCCTGGGACCGATATATGTGTGTGATGGGTCCGATAGACTGCAGAAAACACTTCTAAACAATTAATATATTTGTATTTGTTTATAAATATTTGCTGGATATTAATTTTTGCGCACTTATTTAATGACCGCAAATATAGCGAAATTATATCCTCCGCGAATATTACCAACATTACATTATAGTGAAATATTTATAGCTAATGATATACGGTGATTTTTCCACGTGTTTGGGTTTAATTTTATAAAGGGATTCGGACGAATTGATAGATGTGATACAGACTTGCTTTTTTTTTCGGTAATATACTTTTCCGAACCGCCTCTAGTGACTATTCCAATGGAGACGAGACCTCATTGAGGAGAGATAGAGTGTGCTTGGCCACATATACATCTTTATCATGGGACTCTTAAGATGATTCTTTGACAGCACGTACTTAAACCTAAAATTCACATGTAAATTAGCGACCATTATTGTAAGGAACACGCATAGCTTCTCGGGAAGAAGTAATCCATGACATTCTTTCCGCGTCCGGGAGCGACTTGACATGTTGTGTTTTAGGACACAAAGTGACGGTCTCTGGTGCGGTTTCATTGGCACCAAAGCTACTTAATCACCAGTTACACGCTAGTGTGGCTGTGAGCTTCATCCATTACTGAAACTCTATCCTGGAACTTATGCAAAGTAACACGGGAAGTTAAAGAATAAAACATGTCATAACAGGAAATTATAAGTTATAAAAATATATTTGTTAAATGTTTGCTCTTTAGATCAAACATATTTACACATTATGAGGTAATGGATGAGATAGACATATACATTTTTATATTATTTTTAATATCAATATATATTTACATGATGACGACAACGACTACGGCGGCGACGACGACGACGACGACGACGATGATGATGATGATGATGATGATGATGATGATGATGATGATGATGATGATTCAGTCAATATGATTGCATTTTAAATACGAATAACTAAGATCAAGTAAGAATTTAGTGGTACTTGATTCGTAGAACTTCAACATAATTTACGAGTTCTCGAAGACCACACATATAAACATCTACGTATGGAAACATATTAACCTTATCTTCTCTCCGATATTTACTTTAGATTCGACAGTTGACTGGAATGCTCTAGTACATAGTTACTCTCGGATGCATACTGTTTACCACACTACCATACACTCTCTTTATGGGGGAATTGATTGCATAAAAATCTATCCTCGTCGAGGAAAGTTCACTGACTTCATCATACGAAGATGATTATCAAAATTACAGAATTCCGGTATTATTTCATACTAATTGTACATTGCGTATGGCATTCTCGCCGCCCTCCTTGATGTCTGTATTTGACATCAGGTCTTATGACAATATGTTCTGTATTGAACCATTAACTAAACCTCAAATTACCTTCTGATTAAGTTTAGTTAAGAGGCATACCTGAAGTTACCCAGTGGGTTTATGTACACATCTCATCAATTCGTGCTGTTTCCTATTACATACCAGTGTACGTTATTTTCTTCCATTCCTGACCTTAAATGTTAGTCGCTTGTGTTTTTTTGTTTTTGTTTTAATTATAGATATATATATATATTTGAATTTTAGTAGTTTGCATATTTTCGTTTTTCTATTTTAATTGTTTCTATTTACTCGCTATCAGCAAACTTTATATATATATTTTGTTAAACCTTTCCAATTATTTTATACATGGAACCCATTAAAAAACTAAATTAGAGAGCACAGCTTGACGATAGATTGTTTCTGGATTCAATTATATATCCTAGAATTATTTAAAAATCCCTCAGATAGCTTAACGCCAATATTTAACTGTAGGCGTTAATCCTTTGGTATAGATACAAGTTTGTAGTATGACGATAGATCGACCGTATGTTGTAAGCTTACTGAAACACCAACATCGGTCTTCTGACGGCTGATCTACGAAAAAAAGATTTTACATCACAAACTACCAAGTATTTTATTTAATCTGCAGCAATTCTTAAATAATCAATAGAACCCACAGGGACAGAAAGAAAGATTGCTTACATTTGACATGTTCTGTCAGACTATATTGGATCACTTTTTAACTACTTTCACTTTAAATGTTATATTTTAGAATAGAGGGATAATGTAGAGAAGGTTATAAGCTAAAAATGCATTTTTAACGTACTTAAACATCTCAAAAAGATTAAATGAATCACTACATCCTCATTATGGGAGCAATAACCCAAAACTTAAAACAATCCGTACAAAATGGCATTACTGGGAGCTAAAAGTCATCAGGGTATCCCAGCGCCAGAGGGCGTCGTACTTCCCACAAAAAGAATACGTCATGAGTTGAATAATACAGCCCAGACGAACACAGGAAGCGTTTGTATTTGATGATATATTGCACGTGTGGTGTATGTGATTACTTGTTCAACAGAAATAAAGTCTGGACAACGAATACATTTGTCACGGCAATTCAAAACATACCAAAGTAGTCAGTCTGACACCGCTATACCATGGCACCAAAAGCGTCCACAGGATGCAGACGTTTGACCTTGGAGTGACGTAACACTCTTACTTCCGGTCCAACATAAACAAATGACAAAGTAAACCTATATAGATAACAACTGGCCGCTACATACGACGGGCTCTGAATTCTCATATACCGTAAAAGATAATATTAATTAAAATATGGGTTTATAATTAATTTGGATCAGTCACTAACAAGCAATTTACATAGTATCTTACATTGTATATATAGATGCCATATGATATTTATCAAACGAGTTCAATAATGTGACAATAATATCAATCGATTTTAATGAATTCGATATGACATTTTCACAAGTGTTATAATCTGTTTGTCATCTAACCTGGATATAACATATTGATGTAATTTCTATATAAGACATGCGAATAACTCGGACCTTAATGCTCCTTTACAGAAACGATCGAACAACAGCAGATGTTAATGGTGACGTCCTAAAGAATAACGAATTATGACGTCATGCGCAAAAGGGTTATTACATGTGCATATTGCGATATCTATGAGAGGGCGATATCACATGGTAAAACGTTATATGTGATACAAGTTGTGTTTAATGTTATTTTATGCAAATCTAAGATAAACATCGATATTTTCTTAACAGATCTTTAATGCTGAATGCATAGTTGTTTAGATAGCATTAGTAGATATGTATTAAACAAGCACCATGGGTATTTAAAACTAATGGCATTTCAAGTGTGTAAGTACGTTTTGCTACCGTTCATTTACCTAAATCTTTTGAAGTTGTCGCATTGTTGTGTTTTTATTGACATACGGCTTTATTAACGATGCGATGTCAAAGACACTGCATTTAAATCGCTTCGTCTGACGTTGGTGGAAAAACAAACTGCCGTGATATTCGCATCAAGACAAGATTATTGCTTTAGTTTTAGACTCGCAATATAAAATGTGTTATTAATCTGATGAGGACAATAGTATGCTTTTATCGTTAATTCCTCGGAAAGTTCATACTTGCAAAATCCAGCGTTTAAAGCGAGTTCCACGCTGCCCTCGGCCCATATCGAAATGAACATATTTTCATACATTGTACTTAACTTTTGTTAAAATCATTTTCGTGTATATCATGGTTTAAGCGGAACGAATCCCTTATTTATGTCCGTACGATCAATCCTTCACTTCAGGCCATTTGGCTGTGGACAAGAAAACCTAGCATTGGTGCATGCAAATACCGTATATGTCCAAGTGAATTATTTAAATATCCCTTTAATATAACGATGTCTGATATTCCATGGCCAAGTGTGCAACGCTACCGGTGTTTGACTTTCTATATGAGGTCATTTATAACGTCACATGTCCATCAAACTTAACAAAATACCCAAATCACTGGTCGGGTGCGAGAGGGCGATCATCTCGTTTGTCAGTCAGGAATGCGCGTTAGAACTGGCATCTATTAAATAACATGTATCACCGGATCAGATAAGCCGGCTCAATATTGGATTTGATATAAAGTACTATAAATCTATTTCAGTTCAATTCATTTCATCTTCTTTCTCAGTTATATAATGAGAAACGGATGACGGAAAACAAGTTTGTCAATTTCGAAAAACCTTGCATGCACATCAACTTGCACACACGAACTTTACGATATGTATTGCTAGGACGTATGGAAACAATTTAAGACAATACTTGCAGAACATTGATTTGCAACTATCCATTTAAAGTAGAAACAGAATCTGGCAATACTCGTGATTTTAACGGTCCATATCTATTGTAAAATTGCAGGTTATTAGAATTTCCTTTCTTTTTTTTCTCTCTTTTTTTTTTTTTTTTTTTTGCAATTGAGAATTTGTTCAAAAGACAAATTATGACAATACTACACTTTGTGTTTATAATAAACATTTATCTACTCTATACCAACCACCATTGCTCAACAGCAAACAAAATTATACATTTGATCATACGATATATTTATAAGATATGAATAAAAATAAGATACAAATCAGTTCTGTATCTACAAAAAATCCTAAGTCCATATTATGTTTGAAAGAAGATCAACATGTCTCAAACATATTGAAATTGAAAAGAAAAAAAACATGCTTAAATACTGTATCTGCAAATCACCGACGAGCCAGGTAACACAGCTTACAGATAGATATAGACTTTTTTCGTCAACAGTTTGGCATAAGTAATCATGACAATGAGAAGCCCATAACATAACAAAGAATTATGTGTGTGAACATTTTGACAGTTTTGAGTTATACTGTATATGTCAATGATTGATTTCCTTAAATCAATTACTTTGAGATTGTGAGTATATGTATATACATTATCTATAGTGATGCCCTGGGTATTCTTATTAGACGTATACCATTGTTTGTATATATCTCTTTTCTAGTTTTTACTCATCCCTTTAATCTCCTTTCAACATTAAGAAGTATTGATCAATTTCAGATTGTCTAACAAATGGGCAGTGCTACATAAAATGCTTTCCTACCTTTCTGCCATGAAAGCTATTTCGATTTAATGTGATTAAATTAATGGGATCCTGAAAAAAATACTATACACCTATCTATTTTGTTAACTTGGTATTGTGTAGCAACATTGACCTAAAGTAAGATGAATGTTCTATCTTATTGTAAAACACATCGCCATTCAAACGTTGACAGTGACTTATAGATAACAATAAAAAAGCCATCGCACAAATTGTATATTTTCCTATTGTTCATTTTAAAATTAATTGCATGTGATGAATAACAATTTTACCGGGATTGTTTATAGTCCGAATACATAACCAATTACGATAATTACCAATCAAGATATTGGCATTCTATTCACTAACCCTTATAAAACCAATGTACCGAACAATGAACGACCTTTAGTTTTATGTACCTATCAGGGGAGACACCATCTTACTCTAATCCGCTGGTAGACGAAGAAGACCCCGATAATTATTGTTTTAAAGACACCAGTAACGCTCCAAATGGGGCTCTGGCGTCCATTACTGGAATTAAATGCAAATCGTGTTTTCTATAAACAATGAATTAGGGTCAGTCACACTAATTCATTCAAACCGGACAACAGTGACATGGAGAGTGAATTTGAGACAAGCTTTTTATGTTGTGTTCCTTGGTATGCGTGCCGGAAATTGCACGTAAATTCTAAATAGCAAACCCATGATAAGATTATCATGTCCGTCACTCGTTTTAGACAACCCGCCATGATGTATCGCTTAGAAGTTCCTAATGTGTGTATAAGAAGAACAATCAGGTTTTTACACCATTGGAATATACCATCGATAAAGCATTAGAACGCACCACCAATAGTTTATAATATCATACAAAACTTTGGCCAAGATGGCGCTGTCAAGTGGACGTGGAGTAACGTCACACAGGGATGACGTCATGAATTATGTTACTGATTCCCGCACATTTTGACAATATTGATTTTTCCAATGTTTTTTAATTGCATTAAAAAGAAAGTTGAATGTTTTCCCGTTTAATATAACATATATTTCACTCGTATGACAGAATATTTCGATATTCTGTCATACTCGTGAAATATATGTTACATTAAACGGGAAACCATTCAATATCCTCTATATATACGTAAGAAAAACGGCAAAAATACATATTTGATTTAGCCGATCTGAGAACCTGCTGAAAGATAATCCAACAGTCTTAACGGGAACTTTGATCGAAGCTTAATGCAAACTGATTTTTTTTAATATCGGTACTAATTCCAACAGTTGACTACATGGACTACAGAGACATATATTTGAAGTATAATACGAAAATTGAAACTTAGGCTTCATCCTATATCTCCCTCTAGTATAATAGATTAGTAATCTAGCACCCCGTAACCTCACTCTACGCCCACCGACAGTTATCAGTCCTAACACAAACGTAGAACAACAGTGCACCAAATGACACCCAACCACTTTTAGTGACGTGCATATGACGTGTTAGTTTTGGTGTGACGTCATACGGTTTTTCTACATATGTCGATGACGAAATCCTATTGTGAACAAATGGGAATTAAGTAACTTCCTGTAATTATACCTAATTGCATTTGGTAGATATGCACACACTTCATATCAGAAAACTTGCATTTTACACAGGTTGGATACATGAGGTTGTTCGCCTGTATTCCAAATATAAAACGTCATACTTACGCAAGAGTTTTGGGTACAGAATTTTTGTGTTTCTGTATTGGGTCACTAAAACAAATTTGTATTGAGTTAATCTTACTTTGGGGTAGGAAGACAAGCTATATCAAATAATTGTGTATTATTCATGTATATAATACTTGGTAAACTTCAAGAAAAACCCAAATTTTACAAACACAATAATTCATCCGTTTTAGCATACTAAAATTAAAACAAGTCAATTAGTTGTTTAACATGCACAAACAAGTAGGTTGAAGAGAATATGCCTCTATCCCACCTGCGTTGTCGTAATTATGACGTCAGAAAAAAAGTTAAACATAAACGTCATACTTACGCTGTCAGATATAGTATGGGAACAAAACCGTTAAAAATCATGATATTTCCATTTGCTCTTCATTTCCATGATATAACACTACATATCGAAACAGAAAAATAGTATATCACGATCATTACACAATTCACATTGATGTAGTTACATGAAGAGTATGTCTATGCAGTCTTGACCGAATAACGTCATTTGTACGACATCACTATATTCAGTGAATTTTTGCTGTGAAAACCCCAATTGACCACTGTAACCCACATCAAGTTATATAGTTATGTTATGTAAATTATGAACATGCTCAAATATGATATGTGCTATAGCTTGCAAAATATAGGGAAAACAGGAATTTGTTTGCCATCCTGTGGGAATTATTGGACAATGAACTTCCAACGAAGACAGCTAAGTGTTTAATTTAATGCTTATTGGTGACAATTATAGTTACCATGGGAATCAGTGTGGGTGTAGTTGGGACGTCATAGAAAATACACATTGGTTCATCTTTGGTGCAGAATAAGGGTCATCCCCACGCATTTACACAACGGACAGAAAACCACCAGTTTTTGGATAGTTTCTTGACAGTCTGTCTCGAGACATACACCTTCAAAGGAGATTCCTGATTGAGTATCTCTCTGGACATTCAAAAATCTCCACTAAAATATTCCTATTTCCTTCCCTCAAACCAAATAAGTATTATATGAAAGCTCCATCAAAACGAAGTGTTTCTGTGAAGTGTGGGAAAATGATAAGATCTTTTTCTTAGCTTGATGACATGAAAGTGTAATCCCCACCCAAGGGAGACATATAGACCAAGGCTATGTTGTTTATCAAACTTCTTTTTCTTCAAAATTACTAAACAAAGAGACACGTGTGAGCAATTAAAATTGATGATGGTTACATTTTGCCTCTATTGAACAAATGCACTTTAAATATTATATAATCTTGAAGGCGTTTCAAAATGTCAACATGTCCCACTTGGTACGGTAGAAGCGATATCTACTAAAGTAATCGTGGTTACCTTTAGCCTCTTAATGTAAGTTTTTTTTAATGTTTATGCTTGTTACAGACGTTGGGATTTTCTGTTGATCACGTCGAAAGATCGAGTGAGTGTTATACGTTTGGGGAAGGACTGACCTGTACGTATCATTCACATGACCAGACGTATTGGGCAATCAATTAAGTTGAAAATTAGGATGTGAAAACAGCTGGGTATGCATAATTGTTGTTTTTTCTGCCAGTCTTGGTTTATTCGTAGTTATCCGGTTCTGTCAAAGGTGTCGTTCCTGCTGGTGCTATCATTCCTTTTAAATGTCAGTCGACATATAATTGTCTGTCTGATAGCTATACCGGACAGCGCTAATTGTCTCTGATGGACAATATAAACAAAGTGTAGTTATTTACACTTTTTGTAAACGAAGACCAATTGTGAAACAAAAAGTGTGTGTAAATTGCTTCGGGGGAACATCGAAATTGCATTACGACCCCAAAATATAAATACATCTATTGACACAAAGATGACAAAATGGCATCGTTTCTCAATGTCCCTCCAGCTATGGAAAGTCAGTAAATGTCTGTAAATACAGACCAATCATCTCTATGTCACTGTCTGCCCTGGGTGTCTGTCTCTGTTTCACTTATGCCATTTACATACACACTTCTAATAGATATAGCGCCCTTTCACACTCTTCAGCCATCTGTCCATCAACGTGAGAAGATGGCTAGCACAGTTGGAGTGTCTTTGCTATCTCTACTATTGGTCGTCATCATTCCGTTGCCAGAGGAGGTAAATTACCGTATAATGTACGAGCGAGTCGTATTAATTTGAATCGCTGATGTTCCATTTGCACTTAATTGTCCTTATTACTTCTTTCACTGTTTCATTTTTTTATGACGTACTAATCTGATAGCGTATACTTGTGATAGAAGTTTTCGCAGGTTAAATGACTGGCATCAAGTTGCAATTGCAATTCAATTTCAAAACAGAAAACACTACGTGCTAAATTATGTCAAATGGCAATTTGCTCACACTTTTTACTTGTTTTTATGTAGAAAAAAATTAATCACCGCAAGAGTTTTGGGTACAGAATTTTTGAGTTTCTGTATTAGGTCACTAAAACAAATTTGTATTGAGTTAATCTTACTTTGGGGTAGGAAGACAAGCTATATCAAATAATTGTTTGTTATTCATGTATATAATACTGGGTAAACTTCAAGAAAAACCCAAATTTTACAAACACAATAATTCATCCGTTTGAGCATATGCTATAAGTCATACTTAAATTAAAACAAGTCAATTAATTGTTTAACATGCACGAACAAGTAGGTTGAAGAGAATATGCCTCTATCTCACCTGCGTTGTAATTATGACGTCAGAAAAAAAGTTAAAGAACAAATCTAATGAGAATAAAATCAAATCAGGGACATTGTATTGACCTAAATATTTCTTATTCAATTAAAACACCGAAACGATGGGACATTTAAGAAATATTAAGCATTGTTAGTTTTATGCAGCTCAATGTTTTTCAAGTATTCCTCACGAGTCTTAGAAAGACCGAACAACTGCATGATGCCATTAGATTCATTATTTAGCTTCTCGGTATCCCACATCCATTTTGTATTCAAAGGTGCTAATATTTCCATGTGTATCATACAATCCTTTGATGTTGCTGATGGAAGACATTGCAGGTATACTTTGGTCACCGAAGTTGCCGTAACCTGAATGCCATATTTTAGTTTATATGTATAGTGACACGGTTTGGAATATACACAGCTACAGGACGTTCTTTTTAAATCCCACATGGAGAACTGTGAAATTTACTGCATCTTTGGGCTAAAGATGGGCTAAAGATGCTCCCCATCTAGGTTCTGATACTGCGTTGGACTTATGTTTAGTTTCCTCGGACACCTCAAAGATATGAACACCTAAGACCCAGAATTTGTGTCTAGTATAAAGTAAAACTACTGCTTGAACATCGTAAACATTTAAAAGTATCTGATTATAGAAAGATGATGTTCGAGGTTAACATTGGGTTAATATTTTTTTTTGCGATAGACTGTACCAGTTACCAAGTGAAATGCGTAAACTTTAATTCAGTTATTTTTGCACAAACTATAAACTGCTAAATAATAACTACTCTTGTCAAAACCAAACAACATTTATTGTTTTACATATAAAAATGTTTTTGTTCTCTCTATCACAAGATCAAAGCCAAAAAATAGCATCGTTGCATCTGTTCCCGCTAATTGAGTTTTGACTAATTAGATTAAATGAAAGCAATAAAAATACATCTAGTAATATTGTAAAGTATAATTACGGCTCTTTGACGCCGCCTGAAATCTCCCTTTTTTATATTCATTGATTTTAATCTAGTTTCACTGTTGCTTGGTACACTATTATGACACATAAAGTCTTATTTTTTTTTGATAAATCGATGACACTTTTTCCACAAACCCCTAAAACTATATTTCATTGATGGCTCCAACCCACGGGAACCTTACCAAAGAGTTGGCTTTATATGATAACACTTTATTTCTCGTCATGTCGGAATTCTTTGTTGTTTTTATATTAATATTACGGCTATGAAACCTTTAACGTCAAGGAAATACATTTATCAAATTATTGATCCTGTCAAATGGAATGCAGCTTTTTATATTAATAAGTAAAATTATTTTGTGTATATAGTACAACTGGTCCTATCTAGCAAATGTAGCTTGGGTCAATGATTCACATACACAACGAGAATCAGAGCAGAAGAGAAAACAAACGAATGGGCATATAATGATGCTAGTACAGTGCAAAATGTCTACCGGGACACTGCGAATATTAAGTGTTTTGAGACAAAGGAACTGTTACAATTAGACAACTATACTTAATTAAGTACATTGCACTTATGTATATCTTCTAAAGTAATAAAACTGCCTCAAATTGGCTACATACATCCTAGATTATCAAATGATGATCAAAGTGCCATTATTGATGAAATGATTTTTGATATTCGAATATAAATTTTATCATAAATGGACTTTCAAAAATATCTAAACCAGGAATTATTATTTACCAAGTGTTTCTCTAAGTGTGACAGATGAGAAATTTAGTACACAAATATTGCGCTGTGCGCTATAGAATGTAGTTAATACGGTTTGTACTCTCCTCAATCACATCTATTAAACAATCTCGCTAGGCACAGCGGCAGGTGCAGTGCAAACGACGCTCCGTGAATCATTTTCGTAATCTAAATCCATATCTCAACTCTTTTTTTCAAAATGTACTTTAGTGATGCGTTCTAAAACAATAAGAATTAATGAAGAAACACATAATTTTGCTTTCTTACAAGAAAACAAACTTCATCATTTATTTCGACTAATCCAAATTTTACAGTTGACCGATTTGGATGTAAAAGGCAAAAAATTTACCTGTCCCGTCCACTTTAAAACGCCTCGGTGATCTTACAATCGCCCAACGTAGCAAAATATATGAATAAAAACGCATGATGTTTCTATTTCTTCTGTGATATTTTTTTTTTTCAATTTTTTGACGATCACTTAATCATTATCAAATAATTAATACAAATTAGTCATTTCTCAAGAAATGTATTTAGGAGTATTATCACAGTAACAAACTGATATGGTTTGATTGAGGAAATCGGGTAAGGAAAAATGGTCAATGATAAGATAGATAGTCAGAGGCAACGTAATTAAAGTAATCTCCGATGGGGTAAGGTTTATGTGAGGTGTTTGGTCATCTGGGTATTATTATTAAAGTTGTTGCCGTCAGAAACATTGTCGAGATATGAGATAACCCTTAAAACCATGTATTAAATTGATTGGGGGCGGGGGAGGGATGGGGCGCGGTGGCTGAGTGGTTAAGGTGTACCGACACTTTAACACTAGCCCTCCACCACTGGGTTGCGAGTTCGAAACGTACATGGGGCAGTTGCCAGGTACTGACCGTCGGCCGGTGGTTTTTCTCCGGGTAATCCGGCTTTCCTCCACCTCCAAAACCTGGCACGTCTTTAAATGACCCTGGCTGTTAATAGGACGTTAAACAAAAACAAACCAAACAAACCAAAGATTGACAGGGACATAAAATGTTCCGTGTGTTAACTGGAAGCAATAATGAAGAGGAATTAATTCTGCTGTGGCCTAAATGCTCCTCAAAACACCAATCTTGACTATAGTGTGACCATGATTAAGCACCTTCATGAGTTAATGATGCCTGAAAACTTCTGTGACATCATATCATTGATGTGTTATTCAGCGACAGACTGCACAACATTAAAACAGGCTAGGCCTGAGCACCTTTATATTAAACTAAAAGCAACTGTTTTGTTATTCAAAGGAAGTATTCTTACCATTACAGTCCGCATATTTTTGACAAAACCCCAAACACGGTATAACAGTTTAGGTCTTTGACGGGCGACATTTGGAAACTAAACGATTTAGAAATACACAAAACCACAATATTTGTGTCTGGTTTATGGCAGAGATAGCAACATGAATAGCGCATGCATGTTCTGGGATTCAGTTTCATGTAAATCGAGCCACGATTGTTGTAGTAATTTTAGGGTTCCCGGCAATAAACTGCACAATAATGCATTCAAGGCAGATATTTAGATAACTTGTTTTACATTAGAGATTAAACACCTTAGGTACTGCCATATGACGTTTATCTACGGTAAAACGGATTACCATTTCTTGTTCAACAGCATTCGAGCCTCGTACTTCCGCAGTAAAATCTTATCATCACGATATAACGACTAGCTAGTTCGCTGATGTAAATTTTAACACTCGCTTACGACAGTTTCTATATATACATAACAATTAGAACACGTGATCTGTGTTATTATCCAAAAATGCAACAACGTTAGACTTTAAAAAATATATAACACAAGAGATAGCTGACTACGTAATGTGCTTTTAGTGAACGTCATTCCCAACGGTAAATGTACCTGAGCATAATCAATTGATCAAAAGTCAATAAATGTGTGAGGGCGTTGAGGGAAAATGGCGTCTTAATGTGGCGCTTTTGTTTGGGGAGCGAGTCCAATTTCTTTAACAATGTCAGATGAGTGCTTTAGATAGAATAAATATATAACCTAATATAAAATAACTGAGTAGTTCTGGTAGGGAAGTGTAATGCTGTCACTATAAATCTGATTTATCCCAGAATTAAGTCATCATTTTAAAAGCTCCAGATATAAATGTAGGTGCTCAAAACTTCGCTCTGGTTATTGTCTGATATATTGTTCATTACAATAGTATATCACTGATACGAAAATGGTCGTAAAATTGACCTAAACGTGTGCATTTGCAAACAAAAATGTGAAAATGTAGTATATTACTTTTTTTATTACAGACCAAATGAACGGGACAATTAAACGGGCTTTCCTTCGTTTGATAAAGTTAAGGTCGTCAAAATTGAACTTACTGGAAAACATGTATTTTTTCCAAGTAGCAAAAGTTATAATATTTATATTGATAGGGCGGTTTAACTCTCAAGATCAACCAAATTTCTTCGAGTATTAAGTCCTGAAAAGCCTTAATTCGACACGAAGTATCACTAATTACTGCGAAGACATACGGTATTTGTGTACGATACGCCTTTTTCCTTTACATTTCGGCGTTAATTTCATTATTTGTAGGCTCAAATACTCGCATAAACATCGTTCGAACATACATTTCATCAGTAGAAAATTGTGCATGTTTCTGATGTCCGAACGAAGGAATGCCCCTTGAAGCAGTGATTAATGATAATTAATTGAAATTTTGAGATAGGAACTTGAAATTTTAAAAAGATTAACTCGAAATTTCAAAATAGGAACTCAAAATTTTGATAAAAGAACTCAAAATCTGAAGATGATAACTAATAAACCAATACTAGTATCAATAAAGTTTGAGGAGAAAAATGGAATTGGAAAGTCGATACAATGATTTGAACTTTGAACTATGAAATCATACGTTGTAAGCAAAATGCTTCGGAATGTAGTTTCAGTATGTTGCACAATGTGCTTTTACCACATTCTAGGCAATCTTGTTCCAAAAGACTAGACAAAAGAAATAACAATATCAAGTACACAAAGAAGGCCCCTTGGTAGTTGCATTCATGCTATACCTGCTTTCTATCCGTTATTCGTGGTAATCAGAACACCGATTTACAGACCATACTGGGAGAACGTAGAGCGTTTTTAATCCATAGATTATCGTTAAGTAGAGCACATCATCCAGATTATCAGATTAGCAAGAATTTCTTTTTGAAAAGTGTTTCTTGTTCTGCTGTAATTAGAAGTGATGGAATTTAATTGCCGCCCGAAATAGGCAATGCAGTTAAGCATAGAATAGACCTAATTACGTTTGTCCTGACATCATGATAAGTTTTATGGCATAGTTAACCATTCCGCTGAATTAAGAGAAATCCTCGCTGCCATAAAGTCGTGCCAATGCCATTCGCGGTCAATGAGTGAAATCCCTGGACGACAGGAACACTAGCACATTTTCAATAGCACGGGCGATATCAGAGTAAAAACCATTTCTTATGACCATGTAAGGGTTGAACGCAATCTAATAAACGCTTATTTCCATTTGGAATCAAACCATTATAGAACAATGAGAATGTCAAGTTCGTCCTTCTGAGACAATTATTGAATACGTAATTTTTTTATTTAAACGTGTTGATCGTCCATCTAAATGTAAACCCATATACCGTTCATACTAAACTTTCTTGACTTAGCCAATGTCAGTAATACATTACTTACTTCAAAGTAATGACTATACATATTAAACACCATATTCATTCAACCCGTCATCATATATTCACAAACAAACGATCTTCTTTAGACCATTCAAATATCATCCATATACATATTTTAAATGATAGGTGATTTGAAATTATGAATTAAATGTAATTTCCATATTTTCCTCTATTCGTTTTACAATACCGGTAAACGACTGGAAACATTACAGCAACCTTAACAGCAAAGGTAACACGAAAGGGAAAACTAACAGCTAAACTGTTCCGAAAAGTAAAGGATACATACAATTCTATTTCAAGTATACATGTAAGAAAAAAAGTTTATATAAAAAGTGTTATAAGCTAGCAATTCCATCATCACGTGCCAGAAAATATTTCAGAGACAAGCTAAAACCATTCTTGGGGAATGTTTTATGTTGCTTAATCAAAACGTTAGTAATATCTCATTATTTAAATCTTAACATTCAAAAAATGTTTAACAAATATTCTGGGTGGTCGGGTGGCACGGAGAAACACACTTGCCTTTCACCTAAATGGCAGGTATGAGGTCACCTGCCCGACCAGTGGGGTTTCCCCGGGTTCTCCGGTTTTCTCCCAACGTAAGACCTCACGCGCGCTTCAATCCGGCCCAACACGCGCGATTAATATACGTTAATATAACTGGTTTCGCTATCGTTGTAAACTAAATAAAGTTTACAATTAATATTCATTCTGAACGTACTAGACACATATAACACCTTTATATCTGAATGGTTTTCTGTAATGTCTTTTAAAAGAAACTTTACGAAATGCGATCATTTACATTACAAAATTTGCTTTTAGGGGATAGGGGAAATACGTAGATATACAATCAAACGATCCGACAAATATGTGAAAGAGAGTCTAACGTTATGTCAATATATTTATTTTGTCTGTCAGGTTTCTGTCCCAAAATTTTCATGATTACAGTCAAGAGACTTCGACAAATAAATATAGATATTTCTGTCTATATGTTTTTACAAAACGTATACCATATACGTAATACTAGACCTAGTGAACTAACACCATTTTTGGAATTTACATGCGCTAGCTAAGACTTAACATTGACGATATTTTACTTACATGTTTATGGCGTCAAAATGTATCTTTTATTCGACTGAGTGGTATTTTCGTACATGATATTGCAATGTCTAAAATGCAGTGTGTAAGCTGTAGCGCCGAAGGGTAGCTCCAGCTATATGCGCTCCGGGTACATAAGTGAGAGCTCTATGCGCCCCATGGACATGAGTAAGAGCTATATGCGCCCGGGGTGTTGAGTGAGAAAGATGACTGGTAGGGATGGCCCGATAAGAACCGAGTATAATTTAAAAATATAAGAAATGACATGATATCAGGATTTAATTAGTTCAAGGGCATTCTTATCATTGGTCTTCAATGATGTTTGTTCGGGAATTTTCTTCTTTAGAAATGGGACACTGAAGAGACCAAGATCCATCGTGGCTATCATTGAAACACTTGGATATCGTTAAATTGTCTGTCTTCTTTTCTTTGTTCTGCGCATTAGTTCACTGTAAACCCTGTCATGGTATTGCCCCTAGCTGTTGTGATGAATTAAACTCCAAACAAACAGAAACGAAGATCGTATTTATTTGAATTTATCTATTTATTTACTGGCTCGTTTTAACGAGATTTGATTCTGCAGAGACAAAGGCATCCTTATTGATTGTGGTGTCGTCTTTCTTCAACTCACGTGCTAACATTAATTCAGTATATAACCATTGTCTTGCTGCTGAAGTACTTACTGACTTATCCAGACAAGGAAACATCACATCATTCACATTGATTTAGTACTAAACATTGGAATAAAACGTAAAAGGACTTACTGTTGTCTGCACTGATACCAGGTATCTAATGAATATTTCACAGACACAGTTTATAAGGATCAAGATAAGCGGCGTTTGTCAAACACACGAGAATTGACAGACAAGGCCAATAGGTTCATTGATATACCACTCCCTGTGTTTTTATGGTGAGTTCGGATTTAAATGATGTATTTTTAGTCTTGGATTCGATCGTTTTGAACTAATTCTGCAGTGTAGTTTCTCTGTTTACATATAACATGATATCAGGATAAGGCGCGTTTACAAGGGAATACAAGACAAAACAAGAGGGGGCACATGAAGGGACGATATGGGAAATACGGACATGATAACAGGGCACAAAGGGGATAGCACAGGGAATTAGGACATGATAACAGGGCACAAAGGGGATAGCAAAGGAAATTAGGACATGATAACAGGGGACGTGGAGGATAGCAAAGGAAATTAGGACATGATAACCGGGGACACAGGGGATAGCAAAGGAAATTAGGACATGATAACAGGGGACGTGGAGGATAGCACAGGAAATTAGGACATGATACCAGGGGACAGGGGAGATAGCACAGGAAATTAGGACATGATAATAGGGGACGGGGGGATATAGCACAGGAAATTAGGACATGATACCAGGGGACGGGGGGATAGCACAGGAAATTAGGATATAATACCAGGGGACAGGGGAGATAGCACAGGAAATTAGGACATGATAATAGGGGACGGGGGGATATAGCAAAGGGAATTAGGACATGATACCAGGGGACAGGGGAGATAGCACAGGAAATTAGGACATGCTAATAGGGGACAGGGGATAGCAAAGGAAATTAGGACATGATAACAGGGGACAGGGGGATAGCACAGGAAATTAGGACATAACAGTGGACAGGGAGAATAAAACAGGAAATTAGGTTATAACAGGGGACAGGGGGATAGCACAGGAAATTAGGACATGATACCAGGGGACAGGGGAGAGGATAACAAGGGAACACAGGATATGATTACAGGGAAAGATGGGACATGATGACAGAGAAAGATGAGACATGATGACAGAGAAAGATGGGACATGATGACAGAGAAAGATGAGACATGATGACAGAGAAAGATGAGACATGATGACAGAGAAAGATGAGACATGATGACAGAGAAAGATGGGACATGATGACAGAGAAAGATGAGACATGATGACAGAGAAAGATGAGACATGATGACAGAGAAAGATGAGACATGATGACAGAGAAAGATGAGACATGATGACAGAGAAAGATGGGACATGATGACAGAGAAAGATGAGACATGATGACAGAGAAAGATGGGACATGATTATAGAGAAAGATGGGACATGATGACAGAGAAAGATGAGACATGATGACAAAGAAAGATGAGACATGATGGCAGAGAAAGATGGGACATGATGACAGAGAAATATGAGGCATGATGACAGAGAAAGATGAGGCATGATGACAGAGCAAGATGAAAATATAGGGAATGATGACAGGGAAACACATGTCTTGATAACAGAAAACGATGGAGCATGATAGCAGGGAAAGATGTGACATGATGACAGAGGAATACAGAAATGTCTAAATAAAAATATTGATATATATGTTTGAAAATTATTCAGGATTCAATTATAAGATAAAACATAAATTATTATCATTTAATCAACAATTTAAGGAAATCATCTAATTAAGAAGACTATTTTAATTAAATGAACTATTCAAATGCTTGTTAATGGGAAGACTTTGGCAGGTTAGAATGAATCTACGCGCGAATTAATTGAAATCAGAAAGATTAATATCTTTTTATTGTTAAACGTTATTTTCATCTGGTGTGAAGTCTCACGCAAAATTAAAACAATATTGTTTTAGGGTTGTACGATTGATTACAAGATTGGCATAACAGTATTATGTGTACGATTAGCTATGACTTCGTGCCAGGCTTGCATCCTTTAGAACTCCAGTAACAGAAATTAACACATTGGCTTGGTTTAATTTCATTAGGAAGCGTTTAATTACTAATCATTAATAACAGATAAAAATATCTGCATTAAGAACAGAGAATCCGGTTTTTAACCCTAATCATTGATTTTATTTTAAGTTTGTGAATCAACGTGTACAATTACTTAAATCATGAGATGGTGAAACGAAAGAGACACGTAAAAACATTTAAAGCGTGAGCTTGAGAACTTCGCAAATTTAAATCTTGGTTTTTCGGTGAATGTTTTTGCATTCACCGATCTCATTGCTGCATAATATCACACTTTCTATCCGTGACCATCATCGTTACAACAAGAACATCCTACAATCTTTCTCTAAGATTGAGCATGATATCAAAGAAACCAATTACATGTCCATGTTCATGCATCAATATTGATAACGTAAATACTATCAAATATCGTATGTTCATCGAGTGCAAACATCCTAACATAGAAAGATAATGATTTTTATTTTAAGGTATAACTAGTATTTGCTTGTTTCTTTCTAGTATTTGAACTTTGCAGAAATAGATTACAGGGTCAATGCCCTTCCTCCATAGTCAAATATCAAGTTTTTTTTATAGTGATTGCCTAATTTTTCAGGATTTCCGAACCTTTTTTCGTTGGCAAATTGGGACATTCATGATAGATAGATAGTTAGATACCAACTATGCACCACCACATGAAAAAAAAGACTCATGAGAAAGTTAAGCTGTCCCTTGATCGCTAAAAATTGCGCAATTATAATCCGTATTACTTGAAATATCCAAAACTTTAGTCGTCATACATATTGAAATCAGTATCGCGAGGAAAAGGTATATTGTCTGAAATTGTTTCAACAAATTAACAGCAGCTCATTTTTCATTAAAACAAAGTAAAGGTAGAACATATCATCATAGAAAAGATAAAAACAGAAAATTGAAGTAAATTTCACAATAAACTTTCAACTACATCCTTCATGTTGCCTATAAAATCAAACTGAAAATAATAAAAAAGTAAAATTTAAGCGCAATTAAATTCAAATGCTTGATTGATGTCGTTAGTTAAAATTAAATATATTTTAGTTCAGTTCAACACGATTTTACATATTTAATCTAGTTGTACAGTTCGAATTAAAAACTCTAACCTTTTTAATTGTATCTATAGTAAAAGTTATTTAAATAAATCATTCACTTACCTTTATAAAGTTAAGAGTAATAATAACCACAATTTCTTTAAAGTGAGTCCTTCTTCAGAGAAACGATCCTTAAGTAATTGTCTTTCAAGAGTCCAGCTAGCTGGCGATGGGTCCCTGTTGAATCTTACGTCTCATTTCAATGCCTGTTTCTCAGATGGTAGCTTAATGTATAAGTCGTACGAAGCTAGTCGGCAACTCCCGTAGTTTTATACCGCGTCCGGAAGGCGTAAGGATATATCTTCTCCGTAAAAAGGCACCCTGTGACGTTGTGATGTTACCGACAACATCTGATTTCCGTCCTTACCAAGCATGCATTGCTAATACTGTGTAGTGATATCTCCGCCTCTCAGGGAGTATATTGATCGAACAACAAATTCTATGCAAACTCCGTTAATAACACGAAACATAATAGTCTTACATTATGCATGACATTTGTAAAACTTATTTAAATTAGACGGAAAACAATTAAGCAGGATTTTATGAGTTGTTTGACGTAGAATGTAATTTAAAGTTGTGATGTCCATTGTCCAAACAAATGGATCAACTGTCCAGCGAAATGAAGGAACCTTTTCAAAAGTTAAATCCCCGAATATTGCCACTTATTTTACTTATTGTATATTTTTGGTAAATCAACACCGTCATTTTCGTATAAAAATAATAATAATTTTAAAACAAAAACAAAAAAACAAAAAATAGATTTCATATCAATCTTTCTATTTATGATTATGTTAAGTATAACATATATTTGTGCAATATGGGATTAAACAATTTATTTATTTTTCTTTGAGATACTTATGTTCGTAATGAATCACAAAGCTTGAAGAACAAACACCATAGCTCATAGCAATAATTCTTATCCAAGTAGCGATGAATTTGACAGCAAAGAAACATTTCTAACCGAAAATTTGTATTGGCTTAAAATTTTCATTCTCCGGAAACAGTATGAGTTTACTGAGGTTATAAACGAAATCGGCACGACTTATCCGGAAAAAACACGACGTCGTGTTGCATATACCTATATCTTAACATTTTATGAAACATGTAAAACACAATAAAGCAAAAACCAAACAAAAATCAAACAACAACAAAAATACTGCGTACATAAACCTGGATATCATATCACTGTGTTTAAACACACTTGTAAAACCATGTAGAAATGAAAACACATAGCAAATGCATATGTCCAGGTCACAGCACAAATATGAAAATAGACACGGCTGTATAGAAGATTAGAAGGTGACAAATATTATATCCTAATATTACCACATGAGTTCGTTTCCCTAGAATCATTTAAAGATATGTAATATGTGAATAGGAAAGGCAAACACTCCGAAATATACAGCTACGCTTAAGTGACATATAAATTCTAACCAGATTTATTCTAAAACAACATAACCGGTATAGACATATGTACTGAAAACCCCATGGTTATAATGAAGATGTCACAATGATCACTAGAGCAAACGCCATTTACATTATGATAGCTGTCATTTCTGCCTATCGTGCAAATATTTATCTCCATTTTCATTAATAGATGTACCTGTCAAATTGTGTTAAACGCTGCAATGAACTTGACATTAGGTTTGAACAAACATCAACTTGAAGCTTAATTTCATGTGTAGATGGCGGTCATAACGGCTGGGTAGGATTAATAGGATAACCATGGTTACAATATGTTTAATGTCTTATAGTGAGATAAATGTCAAGATTGAAAGGAAATATATTTTAAACTTTGATGGAATGAACTATCACGTATCGTTGCATTAAACTAGATAATGCGAAACATACCATTTTGTATATCGTTATTGTTTTTGAGACAGAATGTATTTTCTAATCTCCTTCCAGTTTATTTCAAATAGAGATTAATGTTATCGATGGCAAATGTCGGTCCGTTTTGAATTCCCTTCCTCCCTAGATCTATAAAGCGTAAAACTGTAACAAAAAAAAAAAAGTAAGTTTACATATGGAATTTTATTGGCATGTCAGAATATGCTACAGATTCTTAAGCCATCGGGTTCAGGTATCATGGAATCGACTCTCAAGTTGATAAGGAAATTAAAAAAAAAACAACCTTACAATGTTTTGTTTTAACCTTCATAATCGTAATGAAGTAGATATCGACAATTGTTTTCCGCTAACTCTTTATCATCGTACCAATAATGATAACCTACCGATTTCGGCATAAAAAAGCATTTCTCGCGTAATATTCAAGGTCAAACAAACTTCCATACGTTTTTTTAATTACACATTTTAAGTATGTAGTTGTATCGAATGAAACGATGTCTTTGTGAGGAAATTTCTTTAATTCTACGCGTTTAAAATTGATTATAAAAGAAACAATTGTGATAAACCTTGATAAATACACTTTCATCTTTAAATATGATGAGTTATTCAATTCAAACTCCTTTCACTTATAAATATGTAGCATTATTCAGTTCAAACTATGAACCTTTATGATAAAAATTTAACAGCATGTCAAAACATAGACTGGCACCTTTCTCTAGAATATTATAATCATAAATAAAAATTTACCTTTAAGATTTTTAGTTTCCTAGGTCTGATTCCAGACTCACGATTCGAACTAGGAGTAGATAATCTAGTATTAGAATTTAGCGGAGCAATTCTTAACAAAAACCTTTGGTACTGGTCGCCAGTCTAGTCAAACGATTCGTTATAAAAATACCAGTATATACCATACTATTGGTAACAAGTTTTCACCGAGGACAAAACCGGCAAAACACGACAACGGTCTGTCGGTTACCGATTACAGACAACCCGTGTGTGTATATAATTTATTGCTACATTATCTTCGTGTTTGATCAGTAACTTAAGGACCACATGTTTAAACTTGCTGTTCAGCCCACACTATAGGTGATGCGATTCTGTCCCGCCGACCAGACAATGTACGCGATAACAACCAGTCCGTTGCTACAGACACCCAAGTCTCAACGATTGGTTGGCTTCGACACTTTGGCTAATTGAACAAAAGGTAATAACGTTGGGTTTATGATGTGATTTCACTTAACATTAGCTTGAAGTCGCTATCGTTGACTTCACCAGGTGACATAATGTGTATCCGATTGAGCTCCTATCGCACTTATCAATAGTCCCTTATCCGCCTTTATCAGCTTTATCTACCAAATCTGTAAAGATTACAGGTCATGACGTGTAAAAATAGCTGTCCGAAATAGCGTGGACACATTTTAATACTGCACCATATTTACACTTTCTATACTTGATAAATGACAGTAATCGCCTGAAGGAATTTCCAAGCAAATACTCTATACCATTAATCTCCGTCACAGTACAATAGCATATGCAGCATTTATGTCTATTCATTATGATGTTTTCACATTATCCAACGGATATATATATTATGAGCCAATCATTATTGTCATATCCATCGACAGAACAATAAGATATTTCAACGTGACCAATTTCACTCACTGGCTCAACGATTATATAATGATAGTCTCACTTGCATCAAGGGAAATAACAATTTAACACCAACGGATATTTGAAAAATCAATATCTTTAAAAATAAAAATATGTGCTTCAGGACTAAAGGAGTGTAAAGATTATTAATGTTGCTCATTGGTAATGATATTATAAACAGCTGTGCCTCTTAACGTATTTGAGGAAAGTCCCAAAAACTTACAATATGATGCCAATTTCATGCTTTTGACACGATGACGAAACTAATATTTGGACTAATATTTGACGATAAATCTGAAATTTTACATTATTGGATGACATATATTTACAACAAATAAAAACTAGGCAAAATGTTTCTCTTTTATATTTGGAATATCAGTGTTTAATATCTGGTATCCCTAATGACTGTAGCGGAACTGGACAAGGCTGGACGCCGGTGGACGGGTAACTCAAGCAGTTTAGAGCGTCTGTTTTGAGTGAGGAGGTCCAAGTTCAAGTCCCGGTCTGATCATTGCGTTTTCCTTCTCCTGACATATTTGGCGCCCAACTAAATACCCATTGATATGATATAGGGTCGCGTGGGTCTTCAGAGGAAGTAATATAGCCGGGCTGGACCGTACTGAACGCCGATGGCCAGGTAGCTCGACTGGATAAAAGTTGGAAGTCCCGAGTTAGAGTCCCGGTCTGGTCGTTCCAATTCCCTCCCCGACACCCACCCAGCCACCTTTAACCACATATATCGCTAATTTTATATGATTACAAAGTGAGTGATATCCGCTTATAATATTCCCACCCGGGTGAAAAGGCTCAGCGGATAATGCTATGGGAGGAACCCATAGAGTGCTCGGAGACAATTCACATATTGGTCAAATGCTATATAATGCTTTAATGGAGTATTCAAACAAATCTATGGTATCCTTGGTGAAACGTGATGGAATTGTTCACAATTCGGTCAGTAAAGAATACTATTACATCTTTATTCCTCAAATATATACATAGATATTTTAACCGGTAATACACAATGAACAAACGTTCCATGCTATGCAAATGAATCCTGAATAACTGCTGCGATATATCTCGTGCGATTAAATGCATTACAGTTAACAATCTTACTCTAGAAGAGCTTCTTACGTCAATGTCAATTCCTACTTAAGACGTCTTGTGCACCGACTTGTCAATAGTCAACCCGGTACAAACAAATGAACTTAAGCATGATGATAAATTCAATGAGTATCAATTTCTATCTGTAAAAAAATGCCTATAGTCAGACGACAAACTTTTGAACATACAATCATTTGATATTTAGTATTTTTCCAGTTAGATTTTAGAAATTCTGATGGCCGAGTGTTTACGAGTTTACGCAAGAAAGGGAAACGTTTAATTTCTTAATGCAAAAAGCGTTTGAATCAATGAGATACGACATTATGCAGTTAAGCCTCTGATTGGCACCGACTGACATGAAAGCAAGCAAGTGTACTTCAGCACTAATTGGGACCCTGGATGTGTAGTTTATCTAAAATGGGAAACATTTTCGGCGTGTCTCCCATTTACAGATGTCTACAGCATATAGAACAAGTTGGAAAGGTGTCTGAACACGCTACAGCTCAGAGCTGTAAATTCCATCCAGGTGGTAGGTTATCTACACATTCTGTGTGATAAGTGACATACAAGCTGTCTTAGTATCTCTGAAAAGAGAGTTCATTCAATGCGTGCACGTGAGATCTCAGGAACTAGAAGAATTTCATGATATATCGTCACTTGTGGCGATGTAGGTATTAACCTGTATATGCTGGAAGAGGTTTTTTTGTGTTCATCCAATTTAAGTTCGCCAATTTAGTGGTTCAGATGCAAATAAAACGAAGAGGTAAAAAAAAAGTAGATGTCTTGCTTTAAGTGTACTACATACGTTGCGGCTTGCAATGAAAAATACATTTGATAAGACTTGAAAGGTTGATGACATATGTCGTTTAACTTCGCCCTTGTGACACCGTGACGGCACATGCCGTTTTATTTCGGCCACGTGACACGTTGATGACATATGCTGGTTAACATCGCCCACATGACACATTGATTACACATGCCGTTATATTTCGCAATCGTGCCACCTTGATGACACATGTCGTTTTACTTCGCTCTCGTGACACCCTGCTAACACAGGTTTTCAACGTCCTCGTGACACCATGATGACACATGTAGTTCTATATCGCCTTCGATTATAACTATCCATCATGCATCACCCCCCCCCCCCCCCCCCCCCCCCCCCCCACCCCCCCACCCCTTTAACGTTATCTATCATTGATCAGTTCAGCGCCCTTTGAAGTATCTTTCTATCATGTCTTTTAAAAACAATTCCGTTTGTCGAGTTTGTTAATCTAATTTATTATTTGTGTACAATTGAGTACTATAAGTTCACCTTACTAGCTCAGGCTAGCGGGAAATTGCCTTCAGTCTACTTGGTAGGATGCGGTTTATGGTTGACGGCAAAGAAGGGAGTAATGTGAATGTTGAGAGTATCAGGTCACCTTACTACATTGTAGCTCAACCTAACGGGAAATTACATTTAACCTAGTGGTAGGGTTCACGCCTACAGAGCCCCAGTGCCGTAAGAGCACTTTTTAATTCTTCTTCCTATTTCATTTTCAAGAAAATAGAGGACCTCACTAGCAAAGCCATTTACAGTGAAATATACCTACTGCAAATATTGCAGAAGGAATATCTGGTAATTAACCGCGTATTTAAAAATCTGTCGACGCCAAAAGCCAAACTGAATAAGCATTCATTTATTAGAGAGTCGTAAACATATAATAAGTATGTATATTGATTAAATGTGTAGCAGATGATGTAAAATGTATACATATACAAAAGTCTTTTGTTGTCACAATTTTTGTCATATCTTGTTTCAGTAAGGTACTGTACAGTGAAACAGTGTTAAGACAACATTTTGTTTTGTTTTCGACGCAGTTGGAATTCTGAATAAAACACTTATTACAAAATCAAACAAGAGCATTCCAAGCTGGATATTTAATGGAAGAGCTGATTACATGTACGTATAAGCTAAGTTACCACAGAGGACGTTAACTTAACTAGCAATATCCTCGAGACTATTTTAATGGAGATCCCTTCACTGAATTGAATTCAGTTCATTGCTACAACACATACGCTGCCAGTTGAATTAAAAGCTACAAATTACTGTTAACGGAAGACAATTCAATCGTTTAAAACTAAACTATTAAATGCCAGGGCCTATCTTGTATATTTCGTTTGTACCAGCTATATGATAAAGTGCTTGTCAAGTTGATATCAACTTTTATCCTGCAACTGAGACACACACGGACCGATAACTACTGACGGATAAATGTATGCTTTATCCGTCAGTACGATCACTTTATCGTCAGTACGATCGCTTTATCCGTCAGTACGATCGCTTTATCCGTCAGTACGATCGCTATATCCGTCAATACGATCGTTTTATCCGTCAGTACGATCGCTTTATCCGTCAATACGATCGCTTTATCCGTCAATACGATCGCTTTATACGTCAGTACGATTTATGTGAATTTGTTCCACACCTGACTGGACTACTTTCAACTTGACCCTTAACCTTGACCTTGAACGTTTATCGCTAACGTAAACAAATGCTATTTCGTATTCGCAAAAAAAGTGAATGTGTTTGTTGCTATTGTATTTGTGTTATATTATTGAATTTAAGTGAAATTCAACTCTGATTTACACTCAAAAAAGCCTGGCACTATTTTGCAATTACGCATTAAGAGTTTCGTGTTAGTAAAAACACGGAAGTTTTCCTGTACGATGTAGCAGTACACTTCACTCGGGGTCACTCGTACCCAAGAAAGGTAAACAAGACCGAAATTTGTTTGTTTTGAATGTCGTCGTCGACTTGTCGAAAACTGTTGCAAGATAAACACAATACACGGCTTGTATGTTACAATATATGGTTTATTTTGGAGCTCCGCACGGAAAGCCGAGATTATTCGGCAAAGCCTCGTCATTCCGGCTTTCCTAAGTCTCGCACCAAAATAAACATTGTATTGTTACATACTAGCCATGTATTCTCTATAATTACTGCTAATATACATTATGAGTACTGACCAATCAGAATGGCGCTTTCTATTCCCCCATTGGCACTCCGTTGATCATGTTTGACTGTATCTTTGCTCTGTATATTAGAGCTTTAAATAAATACTTGATACTATAATTCTGTAGGCAATTCACACCAGATTACATTCGAAAAGGGCGAAGTTAAGCTGACCTACACATTGGAAAGGCGCAATATGTCTTAAGACCTTTGAATACTATACCTTATGAAAATTTACGCGAGGGGAGAATTTACGCTAAATACACGAAGGCCGCGAAAATCTGACATGCGTATTATTCTGAATGAAATGTTTATGGAACAGATGCAAAGGAAACATTTGCGGAAATAAACCCCATGCGTATCATTTACCGATCGAAATCGCGAAAATAAGACCCCGCGGAAATAGTCACAATTACAGAGCTAAAAAACAATATTGCTAACAACCCTCGAATTTTTTTATATAGAATATTTTATATATCCTTTCTCCAAGGGGATTTTATAGAAGAAACAAAGGATAACAAAATAAACTGGGAGTTAAAGTGACGCCAAACTGAATAAAACGGCACGCTGCATGTCTTTCTAGAACTGTCAGTCAAAACTAGGTTTCATTTCTCAATGCACATGTATTTGTATTTACACGTAACATTTGGATGATTTGCAAACACATATAAACTGATGCCATATATTAAAAAGTATAGAAATTAGCAATAATTATGTTACTGTATGTGTGTGTATTAATAGGAGAAATAATTACAAAGCTATGCGGAAAATGATAATCATATTTCCACATCAGAATGCAAATATAACTTGAGAAAAGTGATAAAAACTATAAGAACACAGTCTAGTAATGGTTATCCTAGCAATTTATTATTTTGATAAGTGATTGCCATTTGGTGCAGTGATTCATTTTTTCTTATGCCTACATTATAGCAGTGCGATATTTTAACACTGATATTTATTGGTGAACTTGTACTGGGTCTGAGTATATATATTTACCATGCTAACATGATGACAGGAAAGACATACTTAAACAATAATTAGTCAATTACTGACGTGGGGATGAGAAACGAGAGACATACTGGCTCTCTCAACACCAACTCTGTTCACGATTTCACTAGTATATTTATTTTCTAACCTTTATAGAGAGACGATAGTAGACTGTTGTATTTGAAACATCTGCAATAATTGAATTACAAGTTCATATAACGACCTAAATGTCGTGCTATGATTGTTAAGTATACGTCATACAAGCCCAACTGTATTCATGTCGTCAAATGGTCGGTCCAAAACAGTTTAAATGGTCAAGGGCTGGAGCACGTAACAATTTATTTCAATGTCGGTTTCATGACTGGAGAGTTCAGAGTCGTAGCTGATAATTGGATTGTTATTCTTCGAAAATGATCTAGCCGATATCAGTTGTCAGCGCGTGAAGAGAATGTCGATGAATACATACGTAAAATTCAGGATATTTTGCCTGTCCATACAATAGTGCCCTTTCCTAATACCCAATAAAGACCGTTCCATACATTGTAACACGTGTCTGTGATTCGATTTGACAGCATTTTTCCATTTTAAATCCAATGCTTCATAATTATATCTTAACAAAACACTCTTCTGGATGACGCACACGTAATATTTTAAACTAAACTTAACCCAATAGTGCCAAGATTAACAATTAATAACAGTTAAAGAAACAACAGCACAATTATTCAGTTTTTTTTTCGCCCTAAATGTTAATGTTGACGACATATATATAATTGTAGTAAAGTACAATCGAGATAAAGTATTGATAGTCTTTTGGGAAATGTTTATGAAATAGAACACCACACTTTTTATCGTAAATGATAAGAATGCTCTGTAAAGAACATTGTATGAAAATGAACTTGAATCGTTCTGCTCGAACTGTTATTAATTCATTATGGATCTTTGCTTTTTGATAAATATTACCGTTTTGGCTCTAAATTAAGCCTGCCCGTTCGCTGACTTCACCTTACATGGATGTAATACATATACACTGCATTCATTTATGAAGATAATTAAAGCGGTATATGTAAAATAGAATTATACATTGCGAATGCCATTAATGAGTATATCACCGATATTTGATCACTGACCCCACATTATCGGACTCCCGATAACGTACAATTTTGAGTGCGCGCAAGATGTTATTACACCTGGTCAGGTGAAGTTATCTTACAACACTTTACCTATTGACCTTTTCCTCACCTGGCTAGTGCCTTCATTTCATGACGCATTTGTCCATGTTATTGGATAACCAGACTCATTTGAAGTTTGATATGTATTTGCCCACACAGTTGCTGCAACTACTTGTCAGTAGGGAAATAAATACCAGCTTCTGTACTCATCGAATTATTTAAGATTTATTGACATAAGAACATGATTGATAATCTACTTTAACGAAACCTTGGAGACTTCAACTCCGTAGATGATATATATATCCACAGAAAAGACTATGCCTGCGTATATATTAACATTAGGATAAACGAAACACTATTCGAGATGGAAATTCATCTGTATTTATTGGAGACCATTTAAAGTATAATATTAACATTCCCACAGCACGGTACCCATATGTTACAACTAACCCTAATGTAGGATATATCCTAGTGTTGACAGCAATTAGGCTGCCGCGTAGAAATACATTGATCAGGGTTCAAGAGGTCACAGCAAGCATTTTGGAAAGATATTATCAAATATTAAACTTTAGATAAATCAGATAAATATTGGAATTAAAGTATTTGAAGTTAGTAACAATGTTGAACTTATCTTTGTATATGAAGTTAATCAGTGGGACTATTTTGTTGTCTCTCAATGTTAAGTCGGTTGCTATGACAATAGCTTGATTTCCGCGAAATCAAAAGGTGTTCGATCAAAGGAGATATATTTCAATACATGCTAACGTACACTACTGGATATGCTAGAATGTCCAATGTATGTTATACCCAGATGCATGTCATAAATACGACAAACAATGCTTCAACATTTAGTAAGCTATGGAAGCTTAGGTGTAGGCCTGTCAAAGAGATAATGATTAAATAATTGAGTTAGAAAAGAAATTGTACAAAAGGCGTACAAAACCTTTTTTATACAGGTTAATAGTTAAAAACAGCTTAGCATTAAACTGCCCACCAATTTATACTCGACAATACATAATATCAAGGTTCAAGGTCTCGAATTATTAGCGGACTATCGAGATAGTTTAACATTTAACATTTTTGGACAAACCGTACAGATAAAAAAAATCCGTCATACAAGCTGCTAGGTCGCTCATCTCATGCTAGCGTCCATGGTAAAGACAATACAGACCATGACTGTCACAGGCGGCAGATACGACTTGATATTGAACCGGAAATAAAATACTGGATAGTTAATGTTATTTTTCAATGACAATAATGACAGTATCGAACTGTTTACTCTGTCGGAACACTTTGTCTTATTCTCCTTGTACTTTTCCAGGGGTGTGCGTGCATGCTGTTCATTTATTATGTTATTTTACCCTCGATTTTGAGTTCGAATTACGATTTCTTTTCTGTTGATTTTGTTTGAACAGACAGAATATTAATACCTCAAAAAAAAGTCGAATGAATCGGATCAACCGCTGAAACAGCCATAATATAATATCACAATTGTTTGTTTTAGAAATTTGTCCTTTAGCAACTATTTGGTACTAAATTCGGAGCGGTAAGATCTATTTTCGAACTGACTAGGCAATGGCATACGGCTAAGTTCGGTAATTAATCCAATTTTGCACAAGGCTATACAGAATGTATCCATTTGAAAAAACCACGTCACACAAAGCGTGCGCTGAAATACAATACTACCATTTAAAGGCTGATCAGTGCTTGGAATGCTTTAGGTGACTATCAAATTACTCGCCATTTGAAACAATACTACAGACTAGCAAATGTGTGGGTTGTTAGGGGGATCAACTACCTCCTATGGCCTTTTTGTGCCAAGTTGCATTAGCTTAATTCCTTAATTAAAACGCCTCAATCATTTATTTCGTGAAATCTGGCTCTAATATAACAAGCATAATACTTTGTTAGGATTAATCTCTGAGGCTTAATCTATATTTAACTTTCCGAATATTTTGTAGGACAATTAGCTACGCCATTAGTTAAATAATATAAAATGTATAAAATCAGCCCCTAACATACAGATTATATGGAATAAAAGTTTTCATTGCTAAAGTACAAAAAAAATCGTGTTATTGTATATTTTAGAGAGTTGGTTGATACTTATACCAAGTTTGTACCATACCATGTGTGATAAGTATATTGTTTGACATTTCTTAATCGTACAAGTCAAAAGATAAACAATGAAAAATGTAAACCTTTCCATATGGCCATTTTATGAACTAATGACCGCTTTTTAATAAAAAATTAACAAACAGACCAGTCTTTGTTTTGAAAAGTGTTATAAACAACTATCAATGCAATAAGACAGTAGCAGTTTGACATAATCATAATTCGAACTTTTAACTTGAGGTGACATATTGAAGAAAAAACAAAACAAACAAAAACAGATATTTCGGCAGGATAAGAGTTTTGTACCTCATCAATGACAAAGGTCGTTTTCACTAGTTTCTGGATTTTTACAAAATTGCCATGAATCTAATAAGTTAAATGGCTTTATAAGGGGATAGAAATTGACATCACTTAGAAAGACAGATTGAGGTCATTGGTAATATGCATTCTGGCATCGTAGTAAATATATGCATTCTGGCAACGAAGTAAATGTCGATTGAAATACTTAACGTAATAATTTCAGGAATAAAACAATTTCGGCTGTTTTTATGGACTTTTTTTTTTGTTTAAACAGACGGTTAAGAAGAAAAAATGAATAAGTTACTGTACGTTTGTAATTGCTTTGGATATGATGAATCGAGATTTAGTCAACGAATACTTGACAAAAATCATTTTAGTTTTTTAAATTTCTACATAGTATTAGTCGGTTACAATGTAAGAGACATCATCTATCTGCACAGTTTGAACTGTTCAAATTAACGTGTTAAGAGTTCCATTAAATTTGAATTCATGAGTTTGATACAGAGGTGTTCAAACATGTCTATCTATCGTTACGTCATTGTTTACCATTGTTTCACTTTATTAGGCGTATCTCTTCACTGCCGTACTACAAAAGCATACCTGGACAGTTATACTCGTTGATGTAGATTTTAGCCAGATCTTGTGCTTTGGAGATAACGCATAGCGATCAATAGACTGGTAAACGCGGAATAACAATGGCGAGACTGCCATTACTTGTGGGAATACCCCGCTATGCTTCTCTTTGATGTCTGGGCTTGTTAAGGGGAAAAACATGATGTATCCTTCATTCAGAAATATGTACTGCTAATTTCTTTTGTATGTCAAACTATTGACATTTTAACTCAAAGTGAATCAAAAAAAACTGTTCGGTCTTTTTGTGGTTTATAATTGAAAGAGGAAAATTCCTTTAATGGTATATATTCGAAAACATATAACAATTAATTAATAAAGAATTATTTCGAAATCAAATACTTTTGCACCAATCAACCACCAATTCTGTCTGATGATAATGGAATTGTTTAATGTCGTTGCAGATTAGATAAACAGCCGTCGGTGGCGCCACTGATTGGTCGGTGACCTGAGACTTAGGAACCTGACGCATGCGTAGATCTATCCTGGTTTGCGTCGGAGATAATATTAGTACTTAATTTGAAGTAAATAGATAAGATAATTTCATTTTACTGGAATCCCTAAAATAAATTTCCTGATTTGCGTCGTCGATAGTGTCAGCTCTTTATTGGGTGTTAATAAAACAATGAATTACATTTTACCTAAATCGCTTAAATAAATGTTCCTTACACTTCAAGATACAGCCAAAGATACATATAAACATATTACAGTGGATCTATATTGATGAAATTTATATGAGATTTTATGAAACGAGTCTGAGAAGTTTAATTTGTTGCGAGCTTTGGCGAGGCAAACCTAAAACCTCGAGACGAATTTCTAAAAAATCTCATATGAAATGAAAGTTAATCTAAGATACTTCTTATAACATGACTCTAAAAACTTTGACAGGGTTTTAAACCAAAATATAGAGGACCTTATTATACAGAGACTTTCATTAAGTTGAGCCATTTACAATTCATGGCGCCACGTCATTGCCTATATAATGACGTCACAATCGTTTTCCTACTGGCACAGATAATAAAAAATGCTCAAAAATTATATTACACTATTGACATATGCAAAAATATTACATCGGCGAATTCCCTGAAAAACTGACAAAATTGTCTGGCTTTCTGAATTTCTGAATTTTGTGGCGTACTATTTCCACGAGAATATATGTAAATACATCTTTTTTATGAAAAGCATCATATGCAGATTTTGCAGAATATCATTTTAATATGCCCTGTAGTTCTGTGGTTTATTTGTTTTTATCATGCATGTTTTAAGTAATAACAAGAGTTGTCAGCTCTCCGAGTGGGTACAAATTAGGGAATTAATTCTTTCAAAAAATGTCAAAAAGTCACGGTCAAGGTCCGCAGGTCCGGAAATGTGGTACCAATGAACACACAGGTCAAATATGGAATCCATATCTCATAGGGTTAACATTCTGTTGGCAGGGTTAAACATTGTTAAGCCGATCAAAAGTCACGGTCAAGGTCAAAAGACCCGAAAATATGGCAGTACCAACGGATAGGTCTTGTCACATGAAACGCACGTCAAATACCAAAGCGGTATTGACACAATTCTGTTTTATAAAAAACTTAACATAACTGTCTACGGGCGACGCCGACGCCGATGCCGGGGATTTAGGAACAGCTCCAATAGACCTCGAGCTTAGAACGACACTTAGGTGGAATAATGATGTGAACTAAGGATAATACGTTATCAAACATTTAAACGGTAACTATATTCGGAACAATATTTTGTCAGTTCCTCTATAACACACATACAAGGATAGACAGAAAAAGCTCTAATCAAATAGGGGTTATGATAACTTTAATTATGTAAAGCTTAAAATGAATTGTCACAGTTCAAAGATGTAATAATTTGTGTTATTTGAAAAAGTACTGTCAATTGGGATATTCTGGTGTTAGGAGTAGGGACATTTTGATTTTTGACCGTCAAAATGCTGTGTTAATTTTTATGCGTTCATGCCTCACGCCAAATAAACCAAAATCTAGCCATAGCCAAGATATCGCAATATCATCATCACCTGCAAGACGTTAAGACGGTGTGCATATATATATGCATGTACAAGTATAATATGAGCCGTTTAAAGAGGTCTTGTATTTACTATCAAGCTTTCACACTTTTGTGATATCAATATCATGAACAACATGTGGTATATCTATATTTATTTAGTAAATGTTTCACATATTCACATAGTGTGAAATCACAAGCTGAATCGCTTTGTTATATAACAACATGACTTCTTTTATATTTAACATTAAAGACTAAAACACAGGTTAAATGTATTGAATGCAGTTTTTACAGTGCATTGTCATTTGTTTATGAAATTATTACCATATCTAGTCATTTGTGAATAGAAATTATCTTATTTGAATAAACCATTCCCACAATGTACCACACAAGAGCATATTCGGCGATTTTGTTTAAAATATTCTATTTACTTTTAAAATTCTTGGAACTCATTCAATATGGATCAAGCTTAAAAATCTTAGATTTTCTTGCATACGTAATACTGAAATATCCCGTCCCATTCCGGGTCACCGCCGACACATTGCACTATCTCGAAATGTCCCGACATTTTAAAGTCGGCAGCACAAACTAAAACTGGCGTATGTCCGAGAGTAACCATGTATCCCCCAGTTTTTAGGGGTTTTAACAATGGTTCGATCATAATCCGAGCGTCTCTGGTTTTCAATACCTCTGAGTTTATGAACCTCACAAATTCAACATCGGCTGAACCGTCTGGCACCTGAGGGTGTAGTGCATTTGCACACCTGACTTCGTCCACACGGTTTTTGGCGTAATTTACCATGCATGGGCTGAGGTCTTGTCCAAATGTGAAACTGTTAGGAAGCCCAGCTTTCATCGTTGCTAGAAACTGGCCGGTAGAACACGCAGGGTCAAAAAGAAATAAATCATCACGTTGAAGAGATTTCAAAAACTTGACTGAGAATTGTCTAAGAAAGACCTCACCTTCCCCAAGTTGTAATGCAAGTTTTTCGTCAATTTCCCAACCTTCGTCTGGGCAGTGGATCTCCGTCTTCATAGGAGTCTGAAGAGGTGGATATGGAAACACGATCTCTATATCACAGAGACGATTGCTGACAACATCGTGCATATAATATCTTTTCTCTTCTGCCGTCAGAGGATAGTGATATACCAGCACCCCATCCTCCTGAACGCGAAGATCTATGAGAATTCCTAGCAGCATTCCGGCTCTAACATGACTGCAATGGAGCTCTCTGATTTTGTTTGCTATCCATTGATGCGACAGCAGACGACGTCCTACCAAGACGTTCTCTGTTTTGCGCCAGTTCTTCACCGTAAAAATACTCTGAGGCAATTCATCAAATTTTTCGAAGTACACTTCCGGTTTACGCTCACAAACGTCTTGCCAGTTAATACCAGAAGCTACCGGACTTGTCACATCGATGTTGAATTTCTGATACCGATCTATTTCCCGAAGCACCAACTCCAGGTTTCGCCGATCGTGTCCTTCTTGAAGACTTCCAATAGTTTCCTTCAAAATAGTCTCGGCCTTTGTCCACTCTCCGTCTTTGACGCATTCCTGTGCGGAGTACAATTTCACGCGTGTGTTTTTATTGTTTACGTCACGAAATACACCGTCGAAATTGAATGTGTCGTCACCGTCAGTAGCGGTCTGTAAACTCCCTCTCCGTTCCTCATTCATTTTGAGTTTCAAAATAAAACAGTTCGGATTTTTACGTAAATATTATTATGTTGATAACACTCAGTTTTCCATGGAAAGTTTTTTAGAATTGTAAAACCTGCATATAGAATAGAGACACTTGCACGTGGTGAACTTGCACATTGGGAAAGTAGAATGGACTGCTAAGTCACTGAGAATCATTCAGTCGTTATCGGACATTGTGTCATTGGATTGTATTATCTCTTGCATGACTTTGGAGATTGTAACTAGTCTTATATAACTAACAGTGATAGTGTCGATAACGTAAAGTAGGCTATCTAGAACCTATATATTGAAAGGTACAAATGACAACACCAGGTTAAGGGTTACATGACTCGAGACAAACGAAAAGTTGGAAATAGTAACGACACAGTTTTTCAATGTACTTGTTTTCTTTATTTCTTGCGTCCTTTTTGAAAAATAAAAGTCAATACATTTTACGTGATTTGAGAAGGAAAACATAAATTGAAGATATAACGGATATTACTTGCTTATACTATTTATTTGCGTTAATTATCCTAATTGTTCATGAAAGATCAAGTTTGTGTTATGAAAACATTTTGATCAGCGACATGCATATGAAGAAGAAACCATTTTATTGTGTTTTCTAACTTATTATGAAGCACATTAGTCGATTAAAGCAATACATGAATGAAATATCAATCAGCATGGAAACATTGACATATGTCACGATAGCCGTGGCGATGAGAACTTCGGCCCTGGATATCAAACTAAATGGGGCGAACAGGTAATAGCCGTCGGTAGGAGAAGGGATGTTACTGTCCAGAAATGGAAAAATTCCCCGTCTTTTTTTTTTTTTTTGGGGTTTTTTTTTAAATTTTTGTATCGACCATATTTCAGTTTATTTCGATGCATCCTACTGTAGGTATCAGCAAGTTATGTCCTTGGCACCATTGACGAGTCCCATAAGGACGAAACAGCTTTTTATTCCCCATTTCCATTTCTCCATTTGTATCGAAAGTTCAGACTGTCAGTACCTTATGAACACAGTACGAAGACCTTGACCTATTTAGCGCACAGAGTTCATATTGCCATATCGAGATAATGTCAGGGATAAGATTTCGGCTTCTATATCAGTGACTTTAAGCTCCGCTGTAGTAATAGCGACCTCGTCCCAGCTTCATGGAGAGCTGAGTGTGGGTCAATACACTGCTCCCTAGAAACCTTTTTGAGTGCAAATCAATAGAACCAGTCTTTCATGGGAATTCATGATGGTACAGAAAAGTACTGTGATTAAACATTATAAAACTGGAAATCTCTGAAGCGGGTGACAAGTTTATGTTCCACGGTTGAATTAGAAGTAAAATGATATATGTATTGGAGTAGCATGCATAACTAATTGAATAATTATCCGCTGTGGCCGATATAAAAAGAGTGTACTGATGTATGTTATCTCCGTTCACATAACACGTCATTAACTCCTTTTCTCTAGTGTTTATGTATTTTCGTCTGTCTCTGACATTATCACTGAAATATCACTTTCACTGCTAAATCGTTCTAGCACAAAAATACAGACATATACTTCTTTTTTGGAAAAAGTACTTTTCTATCTCCGGCCTGAAGAATTATGATTTATTGGATATTTCGTAAGCGATCCAGGATAAAATATATTTCCATATGCATGGCCATAAACACCTCATTTGCATCGATACAAGCAATCCTAGGTCATAGATATGCCTGTATTTTGTCCTGTGTACTCTAGTACAGTTATCATTGTTATCGGCTCAGAAGGAAAGTGAGCAGGAAACCGTAAATTGGAGTGCACAGAGGAAACCTACATACTGCAGTTAGGCAATTAATACCTTTTCATATTCGATCATGAATCGAACCCCTGCCGACTATTTTGAAAATCCATTGCGCTATCCACTACGCCACGTCATAGCAAATCTTAAATTTTGTCGATTAGTATATATTTTATGAAGTAGAAAAGGAGCGATGTTATATAGCATACATTGACAATATTTGAAATAACTGATAATATGTATGGCGATTTTTATTTAAACATTGTTTTCGGGTTGAAAGGAGAATATATTCCGATAAGTTTTCGTATATCATGATCAATTATGAATCAGTGTTGGCGTTTGGGTGACTAAACTGTTTATCCCCATTGAATTAATAGCCAGTGAAGCGTAAGTGCAGTGAAATGTGATATTGCAGGAAATTGAAATTGTAATGAATGTCTTTTCGATATTATAAGTATGTGTACACTTATCCACGTAAGACATTTCGACTATGCTTTGACAAAGCAATATAGATCTACATATAATTGAAGTGGAAAATGTAAAATTTCAAGAAATGAACTCGGGCTGCCTTACTATGCCATCGAGCCACCATTCCAAATTAATAGACATGCATCGAAATTTGATATCTAAAGGAACTTTGGATGCTTCATAAGTTTTAAGCTCATATTGTACAAAATTACAACAAATATTGATGAAGAAAGTCTCCCTGACTAGGAACAAAATTGTACCAATCCTACCTTTATTCCAGAGATGTTGCATTAGCGATGAAAAGAATTGGATGCCCCAGACAAATATCTGGTATGCAGGGTTATGCTTGGGGATGCATCGGTTACCAAATTCAGCTGATGACTGTGAACAGTCATATGAATTGATTGTCTCGTTTCATATGTAATTGTACGGCCAACTTCATCTCTCTGTCGCCTTTCTTCCTTTACGACTGTCTGATATCTTCTCTTCGCTCGTTTATATGCTTTCATTTGCTATATACAACAGACAAATACATCCAATTGGCAGGTGTAATATTAGCTAGCATAATATTGCTTTCTCTGGGAAACTTTGGTATGACCCCAAACAGTTGTATTTATCCTTGTGTTACGGAGTACTCAAATATTCATACATTGGTTTAAAGCGCATTATCTGCCGAACTGATAGCCCAAGGGGAAAAGTACTTCTCGGAGATAGACAAATTGCTGCCGAACTGTGTACATATCAACAACGTGAATACAATGTGGCTGTTGTTGATGACACATACGTCGCGGAGATTCACCTATGACTTCCTCTAAGGTACATTAACGTATACAATGAGATGACTTCATGGTTTTGCTTCATATGCGTGGCTTTTTAAAATGCCCTTGATAGCCTTTTTTCCAATGTCCCTGGAACAGTTTTAGTTGAACTCAATTAAAGATAAATAGAAACTGCTGGTACAGATGGGAAGTACTTTTTTAGGCCTCCTGAGACCGATATGTTTGTTGTTTTCATACGAGGATGATTATATTGAAGAGCTTTTCAGAACGGGTAACAGAGACCTTACAAATTCCTTAAATTTCACCAGCAGTTATATTGACTATGAGTCATCTTTAACTAACAAAAACAAATTCTAATGGATATACCCTGTGTAGATATTGTATACTTGAACATCAGTTGCTTACTTCGATCTTTACTTACATCGTAACAAGCAGGGGTAGTTTACAACTACGCTGCATGGAAGGAATTTAAATTCTTAATCTTCCCTTTCTAGATAGTAACATACCTGCTTCCCTTACCAACGGTGTGGACATACCCCAGTTAGTTCGATATTCAAGGAATAATCCCTTATCACAATCTCCTTGATATATGTCGACTACTGACGGAGAAATTAGGAACACAATGTTTTGGGAGATGAAGGTTGTTGAAGGTCATGGGAAAGTATTCTGGTCGACATCAATTTATGCAGCCTTTTTGAGACAGCCTAGATCAGAATTATATTACGTCTCAAAATTTAACCAAATTAGTAAAAATAAAAGTGAACTAACTTTTCCTTTACACAAAAATAAACAGAATTATTAGTCAATGAAATTATTGAATTTAGCCATAAATCCCTATTGAACATAAAATAAATACATGTACATCATCTCCTACTTAATAGACCCATCAAATAAGCACATAAGGACATGTATCTAATAAAAAAAAAGGACTTCTCTCTTTCTTTGTGGAGGGAACCTGATAAAAACGTGTACTACGCCTGCACAAACTAATGACGTCATATCGAACACGTCCAATCAAAATCAATTTGTGATACATTGTAGTTCTATGCTTTATTTCATGTCGGGAGATCACAATTTCAAAAACTAAATATGTTAACAGTTTTAAGTAAAATATATGACGTCATCAAATAGACAAATAGACATTATTATGAAATGGAGATCTTTTTTCTTCTTTTTTTTCTCAAATGGGCACTGTATCATATTTGAGTTAAAATCGATATAAACCTTCATGTCAGAAGAACCGTAGTGTTAATGTTACAGGTTATACGGCTGACAACCGGGGTTCTGAATCGTATGACCCCGCTTGTAATTCACTTTGTTAAATATCACCGCCATTAGTGCTAGTGGAAGGGTGATGTGTAAACATTTACACGCTGTGGGCATTGCCGCCTGCGCTGTGGTTAATTAGATGACGTCAGTAACATATATCTATTGTCTTTATTATATGTAATCACCTACAGAATCTAACGGATCAATATTGTATAAAAAGGATGGACAAATTATTATCCCACCGGTTTTTACAAAAGGTATAATGTCTTCTACGTGCTTTCATCAAATGTTTTTGCTATTGAAAATAAATATTGAACTGTAAAAAATGTTCGCTGTTCTCAGATTAATGCCCCAACATACGTATAATTTCCGAGAAAAAAATCCAGTTGATGATTATATAAAGTCAACATATTTAAGTTGATAAGTATCTATTAAGATATACATGTACTTGGAGTGAACATCGATAGAAATTAAATTAAACCGATATCTACATGAAGCTCCGAAGGCCGTCCCGAAAATAAAACACGTGACTAATCTGCATACCCAGCGTAAACAAAAAAAAACATAACTAACTGTTGAAGAAATCAAAAGAAGAATGGAACCGTAAACAATTCTCGGACAGCCCAAAATAAGAAACAGGGTTGATGGACAGAGATGAATGGTATTTTATGTGTAAATGATATTGAAATCGGACGCGAAAATGAATTTTGTTCTAAAGGGAGTCTGCTATGTGAGAGAAATTGTGTTAGACTCAGCATGCAAGTTCAGCATACATGCCTCGTCTCTTTAACAGAAGCTTGTGACTTACAGCATATACACTGTACAATACTACGATACAATACTCGTTAGTCAGCTGTACAAACCCGACCTCACGGAAACATTTAAAGGATTTTCTTCTTTCGGTTTGGAGGAATGCTTCATACCAATACTAACGCACAGTATCGTCTTGAATATACCCAAGATAAATTAATGTTTACTGTATCTATATAAATTGATTTTTTTTTTCTCTCCACAATTCCTTTAGAGAAAACTGCGTATATTGGAGTTTCGATAGTTTGTGTATCAATGGCAATATATCTAGCGTCATGCAGGTTTGAGATATACATGTAGTCGCAGGATGAAACAAATGATTGTACCAAACACATACAAAAGTTTAACACATTCGAATACAAATTGAAAGTTAGATACAGTAGAGCCCAATTTAAATTAAATTTATTATACAGCAGTTTCGTCACTCTAGAACTCGTCAGTGATGCTAAGGACCTAAGTGAAGAAAACAGGTTGAAAGAAATGTTAGAATCGAGATGTGGCGATCAATAGCCCCAGATTCCAACAAGTTTCATTATTTTCAATTTTAGATTTCAAAGGAAAGTCAAGTAGATGTGTATGACTCTGAACCATGTAACTATTCAAATGAATAAAAACGTAATATGCAGGTCACGACAAACCATGTCGACTAAAATCCGCCGACGGTGTCAGAGGTGACAAAATGAAAAGCCAGACAAACATCGCTATGGATCTTTATTATATATGTTTTATACATATCATTTATAAGTGTTTCGTTCACAATTTGTCTTCTTTTCTGTGAGTATTTGTTGGTATTACGGTTTGGTTCGTATATTAGTATTCACTTGTAGTCAAAACAACAGAGAATAACGACATGCAAACAAAACCACAATAATAATTCAAATTTAAAAAGGGGGAAATACAAACAAAATATATAAATTTGCTTGAGGATAATTGAAAAAGTACAAAGGTAACAGGACCATGTGTTTTGAAAAGTAAGCGTCTTTTCCAGCGAGGACACCACCTAGGTCAAATCCATAGTAAGTCAGGTCCTCAAAATGAGAAGTAGGGCAGTGACAGTGACAGCGGAACCACTAAGCGTTATCAACAAGGATTGAACACATATGACTTCATATTGCACAAGGTAATAGAATACCTGGTATTTTCCGATGATAGAGTGATGTTGACCATACAGCTTTCCTATTGTCTTCATCATTATACATCTCCCGAAACCCTGTAGAGTTAATTCTTTCCTATCAGCATTTGACATCTGTCGCGGAATTCGTGATAATGGATAATGAGTCACCTGGGACAGGTACACACGTAGGTACTACATTGTTGTAATTTGATTAGGTCACAATAGGTAATGTTACTGTTACAAATCCCAGGACTCCGTTTCATAGTAGCACGACTCTTTGAACTTTCAATTTACATTCATACTGAACGTCAGTAATTTTTCTTTTCTTTTCCTTTTTTTCTTCTCTTTTATTTTTATTTTTATTCTAATGCAAGGCATGCATGCTAAAGTAAGTATACTTATGTACACGTAGAATTGGCAAAGTTGAATTTTGAATTTTTGCGAGTATAACATTTCGCGGACTTCGATACATGTGTATACAAAATATTGCCTGGTTATTAATTTTCGAGCTAGATATAAATAAAATGACTATAGCGACATTAAATCAACTAGGCATTAAATACTCCTTAACGCAATTCATGTCATTTAGTTACTTATATAAAACTCTTTCTGCCTTTACCACATATGCATTACACGAGCGAATTTCTAAGATTACGACATGCAATTATCACGTGAAAACATCAGACATAACGCCAGTTAATAGTTCTGAGAGTGTTTTCTGAGCAGCCATGTACTTTAAGTGTATTTTATTGTACATAAGTACACCCTAGCATTTAAGCGTCGTGTTGAGAAGGATTTGATGGAGAAGGAGCGGTTAAAGAGAAATTTAAATTAGATAAATCGCTGGTCACAAGTTCACGTAAACAGTACTAGTCCTCAGCTCCAACACAGTGTCATGATTTGTTATCTTAGAGTATGCGGTAGTGCAGTGTTGTCCAAACCTCCAAATCTCAATCATCCATACATCTTATTCTCTCTTTTTTTTAACTGATACACCAATATCTGTATTCTCGGTCATTGTCTTACCATTGATCATGCTAGTAGTTAAATTAGAGATAAAACTAAGTTGTTGTTTTTTTTGTTCTGTATTTCTACTAATTAAAATTACAAATACTTATACATTATGTATTATTTAGTTTTCATTTTCCTTTCACTTGTATTTGATACAGTAATGTTGGTTTGGGTGTTTTTTTTGGTTTTTTCAATGTACATATATTTTCCAGATAGTAGTTTTATGTATCATTATGTATTAGGGGCCACGGTGGCCGAGTGGTTAAGGTGTACCGACACTTTATCACTAGCCCTCCAACACTGGGTTGCGAGTTCGAAACCTACTTGGGGCAGTTGCCAGGCACTGACCGTAGGCCGGTGGTTTTTTTCTCCGGGTACTCCGGCTTTCCTCCACTTCCAAAACCTGGCACGTCCTTAAATGACCCTGGCTGTTAATAGGACGTTAAACAAAAAACAAACAAAGTATCATTATGTACATCTATAGGTAAATGGTTCCCTCAACTTTGCCTTTTTAAAAGTTTGATATACATGTAGACATAGTTGCACATGCACCATAGTTCTCTAAACGCAAGGATATCATATAGTTGTATGTATGACCTGGCCTGATTGGTCCGCAGTTGCCCTTTTACAAATTAAACGTTTCCTATCATTAACACATAAAAATGTAATTGTATCAGGGAGGTAATGTGATCACATAACCTATGATTAGCTTTTCGCAGTATAATAAAGCCTACCTGAATATTCCCATTGAAAGAATCCATTATAACTGTTTAAAAAGAGATGACAAGGATTGAATTGTTTACTGCGATCTGATTGGTCAATTATTTTTTTTCTGTGTGCAGAATCATTAAAAAGTCACGATAAAGATATAACAACATCGCGTGCGACCAGTCGTTCAAGTCACGGCCCCAGTGTCTATCTAGGATCAGTACCAGGAACAGACGGGTACACTAATAAGGTTAATTAAGTAATGATAGAAATAACGGATTTCACTGACGTGGAAAATATCAATGACGTCATCCGTAAGATTTGAAGATTTTTTTTTTCGATTGAAGACAGTGAGATGTAGCTCTCTTAAATGCTAATATAACTGTTGATTTCGTTTCTTCTGGTCAAAATGGTTCGAACTTACTTTTTCTTCATTCATTTTCATTCTCAGGATATCATTAGGAAATATCTTCTTGGCCTGTATTTACCACTACCATATCATTACCGTGAAAGTATTGCATTGACAAATTGTTCATTTTGAAATGAGCAAGTAATGTTTATAAAACGAACGTTTGTACTCGCCTCTTTCACCATTTTGATTTAGTGGGGAACCCCTTTCTAACGATAGGCTGTGATAATCCTCTAGACTTATCTGTTTACTACTCTCTATCGATTTTCTTAAGTAATTTATAGATGAATGAAATTGATAGATAATGAAGTTCAATCAGGGCTGTAAAAAGGGCGGTTAATACCAATTCCATTTGCGTCGAAGTTTCTCAACAGGGAGGACTAAACATGTCTAAAAACATGTATGTTTTTGTTTCAGAACAAAAGAAAAAACACCTGTACGTGGGCCTAATCCATCTCAATATTACCATTCTATAAAAACGCCATACCTATGTCCGACTGCCGTCTGTGGGAGTGACATTGATACTTCTTATTGCTGTCGCCGTCTGCCCCATTCGTTTCACTTCAAAAGAATACATACCCAATCCCCTGGTCAATTCAATAGGCCGGAAACACCATGTCGGACTTGTTCTGCTAAAACCTTCCACACGTCATTTCCGGTTAGGGTCAGTCCCTAATTATCCTCCATAGAGTCCGTTAACCGCGTGCAACCTAATCATGTTACATCTAAAAGAAAATCAATCACCCTAGCTAATCCGGAAAATCGGCGTCAGTCACAAAAATCACGCATGAATTCAGTATCGCTTTAATTAAGTGATGAGAGTCCCCTTTTTTCTTTTGTCTCATTTAAACCGGATGTACGCAACAGCGGCTTAGAATATGTTTCTACATCAAAATTTCCGCCAATATAATGGCGCCGCAGTGTTTTTCTTATATTCGCAAGACTTTATAAGAAGTTTATGCTGGCTTCCAGTGGCAACCCTCCGCATCATCTGATATACAGTAAAAAGGATGAAGTCCGCCAGTACACCTAATCAGTTAAATGAACTAGATGCATATCGATTGTCTGGGTATAGCTGTCTGCATTACAAGAATTTTTATTTTTGGTGTTTATCAATGAAGACATAGGCCATGGATATCATATAGCTACCAGACAGTGTTAGAATGAAGAAGGTCGAACCTGCACACCATAAGATGCACATAGATGCACACGAATATATGTTTGTAAAAAATAAACGCTACTCCTAACACGCGTTTTATGTCATTTAACTCTCATATCTTGGACGTTCATGTCGATTTTAACCCGAATCGGAAAGCAATTTAAGGTTTAAATGAACTACTTTGCAATTCATTAGAACAGCAGTCAGGTATATTGTCATTTGCCTTGACCTTGGTCAGTATCCGAGTACAACTCCTGCTTCTATTTTACCAGCTAGTCTTCCATATGTGTGAGAGATCACGTCTTTCGTGTCCAATAAGCATTATAGTCATTTTGGTTAAAACTGACTGGACATTACACAAACCGGACACTGCCATTAGAAGGCATTAACTACAGCCGTAACCGAAACCTCAAGGAGGCGTAGCCAACATTGATTCGGCAATCCGCTGACGACAGGTTTTATACAACTGAAACTTTAAATGTTTCTTAAGTTTAGAGATTAAAATCAACAGAAAATACCGACAGTAAAACGATACTGTAATTGCCTAACACAAAACCGACAACAACGAGGGCAAAATACGAGATAGATGATTTGCGCAAGGGGATCCTTGAAAAATAAAGAACGTAATAATACCAGGTGTTCCGGAAGAGAAAGCGTCTTCTGCTTCATCGACGACATCCGCCATACAAATCTAGGTCACGACGACGATACCCGACATACACATTTAGGTCACGACGACGAAACCCGACATACAAATCTAGGTCACGACGACACCCGCCATATAAATCTAGGTCACGACGACGATACCGACGTACAAATTTAGGTCACGACGACGATACCCGACATACAAATGTAGGTCACGGCGACACCCGCCATACAAATGTAGATCACGGGGACACCCGCCATACAAATCTAGATCACGGCGACACACGCCATACAAATCTAGGTCACGACGACACCCGCCATACAAATCTAGGTCACTACGTCACCCGCCATACAAATCTAGGCCACGACGACACCCGCCATACAAATATAGGTCAAATCCGGGTTAAGTCGCATTACCTAAATAAGAACTAGGTTAACGACAACAGATCCACTAGACATATCGATAAACTAATTGTTATATTAACTTTAGATGAAGATAATTCGTCAATGATTTTTTTTTAAACGAAATGAATCGTTCGACGTCGTTTATCCTATCATAAATATGTTTCCGTTGTCAATGTCGTTACAAGACGTTATCAAGTTATAGATATAAAACCATGTCACGTTATGCAACAGCTTTAATTAATCCACGACAAGTAATGTTTGTCAATAAATAAAGATAGATCATGTACACTAGCAGGATATCATATTACCCGAAATAATCAGATATTTACAGTATAGGAGGACTCGAGAATATAATGGACATACATGTTTGTTTTTGTTTAACGTCCTATTAACAGCCAGGGTCATTTAAGGACGTGCCAGGTTTTGGAGGTGGAGGAAAGCCGGAGTACCCGGAGAAAAACCACCGGCCTACGGTCAGTACCTGGCAACTGCCCCACGTAGGTTTCGAACTCGCAACCCAGAGGTGGAGGGCTAGTGATAAAGTGTCGGGACACCTTAACCACTCGGCCACCGCGGCCCCTATGGACATACAAACCGAAATAATCAGATATTTACAGTATAGGAGGACTCGAGAATATAATGGACATATTAACCGAACTAATCAGATAACTATGCGGTAAAAACACAAAATATATTTAAAGGTTAAATATGGATATCTTATTTTGAATTTCACATTCACATTTATTCATGTTAAAACATTTCATTTTATTTCATTTTTTCCATTTTTTTTCAGTTTTTTTAAAACTATTTTTCAGCAGACTTGAACTTTACCACATGTGTATGTGACGGTTACATTGTATACGGAGCTTCCGTCTGCTTAAGTGTTTACCGGAAGTAGTTTGCAAACGGTTAACGGCGGAAGTCCATTGAACATTAAGAGGAGACGTGAAGCCGGAACTGTTTCAGCCTAATTACACATTGTAATGAAACATTCGCCTCCAAACATTCAGATTATTTCTTACAATCGACTGACTCCTAAATTACTTCACTCCTTTCGAGTGTTTGTGAGATTTAGCATTGTGCCAGTAATATTTGATTAAAATATGCGTTAAAAGAGTGTTTGCTATAATAAAACAAATATATTTTAGGTCTTTTCTTTCACAGTAGTTTAAACAATTGCAAAAGAAAATCGTCAAAAATATAATCGGAATCGAATTTTTTTTTCAATTGGTTTAATAAAAATTGGCAGTGATATTTTCTTTATATGTTAATTCATTCATATGGAAAATTAAACGACTAGCTTGAAATGCAAAATGACATCCTATCAAAGTTGATAAAGTAATTTCCTTCGATTCGCTTGTTTCGTGTCATATTCAGTGGGGCTTAATCTAAAGATGACAGGACAATCTGATATTTATTTCTAAAAAAAATGTCAAAACAGAACAAAGGAATACAAAATGTGAACATTAACTTAAATACACATTACAAAGATAGGTGCGGGGAAATATTTATACGGCATTGATAGGGTCGGGAAAGACCTTGTCAATCTGTCATAATGCTTTACAATTGTAGACATATTTGTACTGAAGTGGAATTGTCGATTAGTGAAATGACATCATTCATTACCACATATATATCCTGCATATTGACGTAACGAGAGAACCCGGAAGCCAACGGCGGTGATAAAACCGGAAACGAGGACATCAATGACTGCAAAGCATGCGTAAATTACGCCATTTGCATGAAATGTGACAACTTTTAACTTCCGGTAATTGCGCGTAATTACACGCACTGTTTGCTAAACCAATTTATGTGTTATATCGCGTTCCATGTGACTAGTATAACTATTTATACATTCAGCTCTGAAGACTCAGATCATATCTAAACACATGTCCTGTCTACTTTCTTTAAATGGAATCACTGATGTAAGTTGATATCGATTGCCCCCACAATTGGCCCTGTTATAAAGGTATGGAAAAAGTTGGCACTAAACAGTTGTGTCACTCTTTGGTTAAATAATCTTTCAATTGCATATCAGTTAAGAGTTTGACGAGAAATTGATATGATGATTTGGTTTGCAAAATGAAATAATTTGGTATTTCTATCTAGATGGGAGAGACGGATGAAAAGAGGTTTTGACACTTTTTGTTAGTTTTCTTCCCATTCACAAGGAATGTCTTGCAATGCAAGGAAATATCCACATGATTCTGTGACATGGTAATCACATTGAATATTGTAATGAGGCCTTTGTATTGGGTGTTTGTTTAATCAACCCAGTGACGTATGGTAATTACGTAAGAGAATAATGTCAACAACGTAAAACAATTAGTTCCCATGAAACTCCAGATGTGATTTGTGTGACATGGGGATTGCTAGCTTGATAAATGACAGACCATCCCACAGGAAGTTGTTCTTAATGAAGAGGAGATAGGAAACTTCAGAACTTCCTTAGAAAAGATAGGAAGGAATGCGGCCGTGTGATTACCAGTAGCGTCTTCCCTCACTAAATTATGAAATGTTGTGCTGAAAATATGTAATGCTTTCGCTATATTCGCGATTATTAAACATCGCGATGTGAAAATAAATACCCGCGAATATCAACAAATGTACAGAAGTGTTAACTATGGAATGTTTACAAGGCCTGACTGATCCCACAAAAATGAATACCCGACGAATATAAACAAATATTTACATTCCGTGTTGTATTTGCCTATATGTCGTTAGTAAACCAAATTGTATTCATGAGACTGTATACTACAATTTACAGTGATTCGGTCAGAGTAGGATACAACCCCAGGTGTTGCTGGTCAAAACAATGGCCGCCAGTTACTTTCGGCCAGGAGAGATTTCAAATGCCAGCATTTATTATCCACTGATGAACACAAAAAATAAAACTTCACAAGTTATGAGAGTAATATTTTATAATTAAAACAAAATGTAGTCAACACAAAATAACTATAAGCGCCATTCTTGATCTAAGAATTATCAAATTGTCAATGTCGTCACACTCACAGGGACTCGTTTCCGAATTTTCAGAAATGTAAGACACGACAACATTAAAAGTCCAGTATTTATTAAAAAATTTTTTTTTTAAATTAACAATCTTGTGAAAAATCAGGAGCATCGACATGGTTTCCGGTTGTGTATGTATATTGGATCTTAGTTTTGTGGTTATTCACTGATGTTAAATGCCTACTGTACTTACAAAATCGAGCCCCTGCGAAGTTGAAAATCGTCTGCTAAGATGCGACTGGTTAGACTTGAATCTGTTTCGAACGAAATATCTTTGGAATCGTTTTCACCTGCTGTCAAGACGACTTCATTTAGAATTAAGAACTGATATTCTTCTGAAAATAAGGTAAATCCAGTCGATAGAAACTGAAGTATTTCCGAGGAATCGAGTCTGTCTTGTACAATACCCGTTCAAAGACGCATCACTTCTAAATGTTAACCGTAAAGCATTGCGCCGAAAAACGGCTTGGATTTTAAACAATCAGAAATTATGCAAATGTGGATAATTTGACGATATCTACAAACGCATATGAAATAGAAAATAAAGCCAAATTTGTGTAAAACCATTATATGTGTTTGCTATTAATAACGACATGGGGGACTATATCATTCCGTCTGGAAGTTTCGGCTGTTCCGGTATTTGAACCTGATGAAGTCAGTGATAGGGGGAGCGGCAAATTTGAACGCGTCTTATGCTACAGTAAATAAAAAAAAATTATGAATGTAAATATAAGCATTGAACTGTTACCAAATGGTAGTATACAGTCGATATGAATACAATTTGGGTGGCAGATAAATATTTCATGATTCTATTTATCTGTCACCCAAATTGTATTCATATCGACTGTATACTAACTACCATTTGGTAACAGTTCAATGCTTAAATGTACAGAAGTGTTAACTATGGAATGTTTACAAGGCCTGATCCCACAAAAAGTAATACCCGCGATCAAAGTCCGAATAGGACATCCGCGAAATATTAGTCCGCCAAATTTAGCAATTATGTAGTAAGTTAATTTAAAATGAACTACCTAAATGAAATCTTGTCTTACTTCACCTACAGCCATTTTCTTTTATATTGTGTTTAATGACAGTATCCCGATGTAAAAATGTCAGAAAGACATTCACTTAATGTGCTGTAGTTACATGTAAGTATTTCGGATAATTACACTGGTGAAACAAGAATTACGCGCAGCTATATGTCTCGTCCTTCCCGATATGATGGTATTGTAAGTTTCAAACTCCATACTTCAATAAACAGTTTGCATTTTCCCCAAAAACATCCAAACAACACGTTAAAATAGTGATAGTATGGAAGCACCTTGTATATGTTATAGACATAAGGATGTAAATAGTGATGTATCGCAAAGCAAATTCATTTCTCAAAAGTATTCATTCTTAAAATTCATCTGAAAGGGAGAAAATAATCTGATCAAAGGCTTGTTCCAATTCGACTATAAATTAATTTATATGTCGTTATGAAAATTATTGAAGATGCCCTCAATTTTTTTTGAATCCAAACAAACATACACACACAAATATAAATATGGTTCACGTAATCTTTAGTCTGTGTGTGTGTGTGTGTGGGGGGGGGGGGGGGGGGGGGGGGGGGGGGGGTATATAGTACAATGCAACTATACTCGGTTGGGATAAAACTGATACCTTTTGATAAACTGAGCTGAGCACTCCATTTTAAAGTCCAGATGCCCTACATTCTTAATTTCCAAAGTTATTCTACAATAAATTCTTCTGGTCAATATCCCAGATATGAAGGCTGTGTTGCGATGTCCACTATGTGTTCTAACTAGATCACCTCTATACACCAAGTTTGATTAAAGTTGGTCTTATTCTTTTGAAACTCTTGGTCTAATCAAACCTCAACGTGAAACGGTGACATCACACGAGACTATATTTTCGAAGTTATTAACGTAGCTTTATTAAATGTAGATAAGATGATATCAAGTTGATGTCTACTTAGGAATAATGCACAAGATGTGCATCTTGAACGGACGAAAAATATGGCAGCAAAATCTGATTATTACACATAGATTGTGTGCTGTCTGTTACTGTGACAATTAACTGCTAGACAACTAGACCCGCTCCATTCCCTGTGTTTATAAATGATGACCAAGCAAATTTCTTCCCTTATTAGTTAAAAGTATAAAATATTCCCTGTTTATATTGCGAGCCCATTGTTAACTTTAAACAAAATATTATGTAACAACCTTTAAATAATTCAACTACTACACACACATATATATAGCAGGGTTATTGAGGATATGACTTTAAAGCGGTCTGATACATCATGTTTCTTGAATTTCAGCTTTCCTCTCTATTTTGCAATGTGCGTGAAATGTGTCTGTATCAGATATGGGTATGTATCCATTAATTACACCCCATCCGGACAGAACAAATATATCTATCTTATATTTTTTTTTTTTAAACATGACAATAAAAAGGATGTCTAGCTATTAAGACATTGTGTTCACCAATGATACAGGATTGGTGTAGGACGGTGCGATCGCTAGCCGAACTCGTCACCAGCTCTCTTCTAATCTTATATACCCTATCCTTGGTCGACGGGACCTGAGCATTGGGAGTCTGGATAGCAGGTCAAGCCTGGGACATAATGGATAGTCATACGGAAACTCAAGGAAGTGTGTTCGCCAAGGACTAGACGTCTACAATAATCAGCCCCGCGTAAAAGCATTACTTACTATTATGAATTGTTTTGGTGATATGTTGTAAGATTTTGACCTTTAAGACAGCAAATGATATTGTTCGACATATGGCTTTTAAAACATCCCAAAATTGGTTACAAATGAATAGAGTCGATACTGAGCTCTAGGAATCTCAGACACGGAGACAGACAGAGATAAATATTGTGTTTATTATATAACGACAAAGGCATTTCTTTTGGAACAGGCACCATATTTATCACGCATCGCCTAAACATTGAAAGGCGCGTCAGGACAGCTCAATGACACTGTCACGCATGCAAGGGCATGCTTGTGTTTTGTAGCAAGGCACTAGATCTCTAAACGCAGGGAAGGGCATGGCCGTGTGGTACAGTAAGGTACTAAAGTTCTGTATTCGCAATAGAACATGGCCATATGGTACAGTAACGCTCTAGAGCTCTGTACTCACAATAGAACATGGCCGTGTGGTACAGTAAGGTATTAGAACTATGTACACACAGAAGATCATGGCCGTGTGGTACAGTAAGGTATTAGAACTATGTACACACAGAAGATCATGGCCGTGTGGTACAGTAAGGTATTAGAGTTCTGTACTTACAATAGAACAGGGCCGTGTGGTACAATAAGGTATTAGAACTCTGTACTCACATAAGAACATGGCCGTGTGGTACAGTAAGGTACTAGAACTCTATACTCGCAATAGAACATGGCCATGTGGTACAGTAACGCTCTAGAGCTCTGTACTCACAATAGAACATGGCCGTGTGGTACAGTAATGTATTAGATCTCTGTACTCACCGAAGATCATGGTCTTGTGGTACAGTAAGGTACTTAAGTTCTGTACTCACAATAGAACATGGCCGTGTGGTACAGTAAGGTACTAAAGTTCAGGGGCCGGTTGTTCGAACGTTCATTAAAAGATAATGATGGATTAAACCTTCATTAAACCTTCATTAAATGTCATGACTTCATTGGCAAAATTATGACGTTGTACAAACGCTCATTAACGCTAATCAATCATTAGCGACTCATTAAAGCTCACTTAAATCACCGATATTTAAAGATGGTTGGGAGCATCATTAAACCATTATTACTGAAAATGGCGATGGATATTATGTTTGATGTACATAGAAGACAGCAGAGTCAGCTATCCCATCGAGATTTTTCCATGTCGGATGATTATACCGAAAACCAAGTCCGAGCGAGATACCGGTTTTGTCCAGAAAAGATCGTTTTTAACCGTAGATTTAGTAAGAGATAAACTGGAAAGAGCTATGAATAGGAGAAAAATATAGGTAACAACACAATAGTGGTAACTGTGTTTTACTTATGTAGTACTCACAGAAGATAATGGCCGTGTGGTACAGTAAGGTACTAAAGTTCTGTACTCGCAATATAACATGGCCGTGTGGTATAGTAAGGTATTAGATCTCTGTACTCACAATAGAACATGGCCGTGTGGTACAGTAACACCGGGTGATACCGGAAGTTACGAATCCGACGGGGAGTATATACAAATCCGACGGGGAGTATCTACCCGAAGGGTGTAAGGACATGGCTGGGGCATGTTTTATAGTGATACGTGGCATTTTGACATACTATCGGAAATATGATGATACCCACGGAATTCTACGCTATTTCCTTTATACATATCAGTAATTCGTTAATCTCATAAACTTGCCGTGTTTGATTGATGCTCAATATTATCCGACTGCCCTACTGTCAAACGACGAATTTGATATGATTTTTGTCAAAAATACCCTATAATCGCGATCAAAACACGATGGACAGAGTTTTGGCATTAAACATTGACTACAATAAACTATTATTAATCAACAATTCGTTGTGATTACAGCTATAAAGTACCTTAATTGGCAAATTATTATGGCACACAAAACTCCGACGGGGAAAATCTCTTTCCAATATCTGAATCCGACGGGGAATATCAGTACACAAAGTCGCGACTGTGTGATACTTAAGCATTGAGCTTCTTTCATTTCGAAGTTAAGGGCTGATGAATGCCAACAGGACAAAGGCAAATTTAATGAAGCGCGCTAGCGCTTCATGTTGAATTTGCCTTTGTTCAGTTGGCATTCAACATTCATCAACCCATAACTTCCAAATGAAAGCAGTTCAATGCATATACTTACATTTGACAACGATTTTTTAAGACTATATCCAGGAATTTTGCTCCTACGATGAATGAACAAATTATTATTGTCAAAGACGGAACCACCTTTTCAACAGCCATCTTTCGTTATCGCTGACGTGGCAATTATGACGTCACTATAGTAATGACGTTATGGACTCGTAACCTTCAAATGAGTTTGGTAAAGTTATATAGTGGGGCGGCAGTGTAAATGTAAATATAGACATGTACAAGTATGTCAAGCATCGTACAGTGTGTGTATTGCGCTACACGCGTGTTCAGGGCTCAGTTATCAAAATGTAATAAGTCTAACTGAAAACTGTATGGGTCCAGTTGCTTTCGATCTTATGAAGCTAAATTCCACTTATGATATTGTTCAGAATTAGCGAAACTGCCAACAAACTAAAAAAAACAACTGTCTACAACAATTTGATGAATAAAGCTCCATGGAGCATGCGCATCTAACAGGAAATGTTTCTAACCTCCTCAGAAAGCCAAGTAAAATCATTTAAATCTGCAATTGTGCCCATCAATTACTCCATACGTTAGATACACCTCTGAGAAGCCAGAATTTTCCTGTATTAAACTTGTTTTCTCGTATCTATTTTTGGAAATTGGGTGTCATGCCATAGCAAAAAATGGTGAGAAATCATATGTCGATGAGCTATTGTTGATCAAATATAGAATATCAATTTATGTAACCCCTTACCAATGAAGTTTGAAGTAGAGACTTTAATAACGTCAACACTTATTTCCTTTAATTTTCAGGATAATGCCAACACGTAAAAAGAGTTCGTTGTGGCTTCACGCGCCAAAAAAGGGTTAAATCTAATTTCGTTAACTCCAAAACTTAAACGTTTTATTACGCCTACAAAAATACGCATAAACGTCAACGGGTAAGAAGTCCCTGGATCAAATGTAAAACACCAGAATCTTCCGATAACTGGGTAAATCTAGAATTATCTGGAAATAAATGAAATCATGTGTCATATTGATTACAAATATTTGATATCTGAATAAAAATCAAATGAAAGCCTGTGCACTGATATTCCCCGTCGGATTCAGATATCGAAGAGAGATTTTCCCCGTCGGAATTTTTTCCTGTCATTATAATTAGCCAATTAAGGTACTTTATAGCTGTAATCCAAACAAATTTTTGATTAGTAATAGTTTATTGTAGTCCATGTTTAATGCCAAAACTCTGTCCATCGTGTTTTGATCGCGATTATTGGGTATTTTTTACAAAAATCATATCAAATTCGTCGTTTGACAGTAGGACAGCCGGATAATATTGAGCATCAATCAAACACGACAAGTTGATGAGATCAACGAATTACTGATATGTATAAAGGAAATAGCGTAGAATTCCGTGGGTATCATCATATTTCCGATAGTATGTTAAAATGCCACGTATCACTATAAAACATGCCCCAGCCATGTCCTTACGCCCTTCGGGTAGATACTCCCCGTCGAATGTGTATATACTCCCCGTCGGATTCGTAACTTCCGGTATCACCCGGTGAGTAAGGTATTAGAACTCTGTACTCACAATAGAGCATGGCCGTGTGGTACAGTAAGGTACTACAGTTATGAACTCGCAATATAACATGGCCGTGTGGTATAGTAAGGTATTAGATCTCTGTACTCACAATAGAACATGGCCGTGTGGTACAGTAAGGTACTAAAGTTCTGTACTCACAATAGAATATGCCCGTGTGGTACAGTAAGGTACTAAAGTTCTATACTCACAGAAGATAATGGCCGTGTGGTACAGTAAGGTACTAAAGTTCTATACTCACAATAGAACATGGCCGTGTGGTACAGTAAGGTACTAAAGTTCTGTACTCGCAATATAACATGGCCGTGTGGTACAATAAGGTATTAGATCTCTGTACTCACAATAGAACATGGCCGTGTGGTACAGTAAGGTATTAGAACTCTGTACTCACAATAGAACATGGACGTGTGGTACAGTAAGGTACTAAAGTTCTGTACTCACATAAGAACATGGCCGTGTGGTACAGTAAGGTACTAAAGCTCTATACTCACAGAAGAACATGGCCGTGTGGTACAGTAAGGTATTAGAACTCTGTACTCACAATAGAACATGGCCGTGTGGTACAGTAAGGTATTAGAACTCTGTACTCACAATAGAACATGGCCGTGTGGTACAGTAAGGTACTAGAACTCTGTACACACGGAAGGAGGGCTGTGTGATACAGGAAGACATTTGAGCTCTATCAGAATAGTACCTGCTGTCCGCAGCAGCAACTTTATTCCTTGTAATGTCTCCCCTGACACTGCCTCACTTTTTTACTTAAAGTTGAGCGTTCGCCCTCTAAGGAAGGGTTTCAGTTTTGTGCCTTGACCGAGACGTACCAGAGTATATAAAAGAGTAGCTGTTGCTCCTGCTCAAGGGTCAGCAATTTAGGGAGTTGGATGACGGGTTTGCTCGTTGTCACTATAAAGTGTGACCGGATGAGTTGTCCTGTTGGATGTCCTTGACAGTATGCCGCCAAAAAAATCGACATGAGTTTCGCGCTATCACAAGGAGACAAACACCAACATGCCACAACCTCCCAAAACACATATACACAGCACGCACGCATATCGCCCACAAGGGATGTCGTCCTTATATTTTTTTTATAATATCCGCCATATTGTGTTTTTACGGATATCAGCCTCTCTGTCTCTCCGTCGCCTTGGCTGTAGGAGTCAGTGACGCTATATTGTATAAAATCATTTGGTCGAAGAATTACACAAATAATGTTGCCTCTTATCACTATTACAAAGCCAAGTTAATAAATGCAATTAACCGTGACGAATCGTCGGCAAGCCTCGTGCAGACCAGCCAAACTCTTACACACGTGTTGATATATCCCTCTCCATGGGACAGCCCGATGTAGTATCATATCAATCCAACATGGGATAAAGACATCTGTCACGCTCTATGACGGAACAATAACGTTTTGATGACGTGACGTCACTGTATTGTTTCCATGACGTTACACAATTGTAAAATAGGAATAATTGCAACTAAACATGTGAGTTTTTGGTTTTGGAGACGATTTAGACCGATGTTTATTCCGACTGGAACTTGTACATTTGTAGCTTTCTGAAAGAAATAATCAAACATGTTTAAGTTTCGTTGATATTATAACCCACTCCTCGCGTAAGAGTTTGCCTGGCCAATACAAGGATTGTTCCCACCGTAAATTTCATTTTGAGGATATAACTTCACCAGGATTCGACCTAGATTTTTATGATGAATGTCGTCGGTGATGCAAAGACGCCATGCATCTCCCTCGAAACACATGGTCGTTTTCTCCTTGTACTTTTTCAAAACAATTAAAGTATTGTTTTTTCTTTATTTTCAGTACTTGCATACAAGTGTATTTACATTGGTATAACTATACATATCTTACATGGTGCGGGTCAATCCTTACATATACACTTGGTAGCCTCGGAATTTCTTAAACCGTTCAAAACCAATTACCTAATACACATAATTTCCACAGCTGTTAATTTAATATAGCAGCCTCAAGACACAAGACGTCGCTGCTGTAGGTGTTAATGACGAAAGCAGTAAGCAAAAATAGTTCGAGGAGAAATTAGTTACAAAAAAAAAGATTTTATTCATTTTTGCTCATATATAAAATGTAAGTTGTGTTTTTCATTATTACTATTATTTATTTATTTTCTACTATTTTTTTTTTTTCATATTTATTTTATTAGATTTTTTTATTTCTTTATCTATCTATCGATTCATTTACATTGTTTATTTATTTATTTCAATTTTGTATACTGTCTGCATAGAAGTTTATCATAATTGCATATTCGAGGGTGCATCAGCACCGCACAGCTACTCTCTGACGTAACGAGTAAAAGTAATGAGGGGACCGGACGTTGGAGTCTCGGGAGGTCACATATCGTCCGACTCTAATAACGCCCTTTCAATCAGTGAAACCCTCAATATTTCCAATACAAGGTTCCGGTTCAGCCCAGCTGACGTAGAAAATTCCGAAAGAATCGGAAGCAGCTGCATTCATGACGTCAATAAAGATTGCAGACGACAACATTCTTATTACAGGTCTGCTACGAACAAGGTCGTTTTTGTTTTTACTTTTATTTCATTTTCATTTTTGACAGAATGATGTATTACCATTTTCTTAATTTGGATACTCTTTTACATGTTTAAGTGATGCATCTTGTAATTTATTTTTTAAAGTGCTGGAAATGTTTAGACAAGTAAATCTGTCATTGGTATTCTTGCGCAAGTCTAATCACCACGCGTTAACATCCATAATTGCATACATTGGGTGAGGTTTAGCTTCATCAAGAGACAGTGGAACACCAGTGTAAATATGTAGTTAAAAGTTCCTAATTAACATGTCAGTCTATCTGTAAGAACCGTCAAATTATACAATATACAGTAAATATTAAAGTTCATGTCAAGAGCGAGGTCACACGGGCCTTAGTAATTATTGTCTCACAAGTTTATAAACCGTGTATAGTAAATGCAAACATGTGTACCCCCATATATAAGGGATATAAGGTATGTATGTAAGGGATAATGCCAGTCCCTTTTCCCCCATATACATGTTCAATGGAGAAAAGTGCACGTGTTAAAAATAATTTCTTAATTTACTTCAATACTTCAGGTATTTCCGGAATTAAGTAACTTTATTTGAAACTACAGATTCCAACGAAAATTACTGGTATGTGATGATTAATGTTATTTTCATATCATTATTGTATAAAGGACTTTAAAATTACCAGGCTTGTATACTTGTTAAACCTTAAGGTCAGTATTCTCTGTTGATTCCTCGTTGATTTGGAGATACCCCTGCCAACGGCAGACCGTGTAGGATTCAATCGCTCCCCATCACATAGTAAAGTATGGTTCATTCCAGTACGGATTCCTCCAGCTCATTCACAATGAACACAAAATCGACCACAACGATGCCTCCCTACAACAATTATTTACCCTGTTGACACTCCTATCTTACTCAGGATCGTAGGGATCAGAATGTTAAAATTCGCGCGTGACCAAACATATACGTGTAACATTTATAGGATTAACGGCCAGGTTAAGACAGTACAGTCGGATCTGTCCGGATGAGTTGTAGGGACACATTAGGAACATGGTGGAATCGCCACAGTTAGTGCTAGAGCACCTCACAATTCTAAATTTACAGCCAATACCAGTGTAAAAATTGTCGTGGGTGGTGTCAAGTGCTTTATCGAATTTTTAATATAACAGCTACATTATCTTTTATTAATGCCCGCTGTTTTATTTTCATTTTTGTTTTTATTGTTATTTTTTTCCTCTCACTATTATCTTGTTATTGATTTTTTTCCTTTTATTGTTCTGTCTGTTTCATTTTCATTTATGTTTTTATTGTTATTTTTTTCCCTCTCATTGTCATTAATTTTTTTATTGATTTCTTTTCTATTATTGTTCTGTCCGTGTCATATGGCGTAAAATTCTTCACAATGATCGCTACAGATACTGTATTACGTTCTAAGTAGTTTTTTTCTTATTGTGCAATCAGCCTAACTTACTGCAGTAATAGTATATATAACACTATGATGTCTTCGTAAATGTCGAATAAACCAAAAATACTGTTTTGCCTTATACATCATAATACAACACAACTGAATGTGTAAAATGAGTGTCTCATTCGAGAATACCCTAAACATACAAAACAATATTTGGTGCGATGGTAAATTCGACAGATGTGAGAAAAGGGAACAGAACAATGTATGTAGGCTATAAAATAGATAGCATGAACATACAACATCTTGGATGCTTAGTGGTTCCGTTGTCAGCATCCTATTTTTCATTTTGAGAATGTGATTTAACCTAGATTTGACCTGTTTGTGTATGGCGAATGTCGATGACGCAGACTTGGTCTTGTACTTGTTCAAGGTTCTACAAGCAAATCTATATTTTTTGGCATAGCCGTATGATAGTCTTTTGTCCCCGGAAATGACACGACAGGTGGCGTTACTGGTCAATTATGTACATATTATGTACATCATATGCTGTTGATGAAAATGCTTTAAAAATAAAAAAAATACAAAAAAAAAATATCTAAATAGCACACAAAACTTAGTTTTGATATCCAACGGTTTACACAAAATATGGGGAAAATGAAAATAAATCCAAATAATTTCAAAATTAGTTGTCAAATAAAAAAGATACCAGATATATATACTAATATAGACTTAAAAACTTGATATAGACTTAAAAGTGTTTCGATAAGTTTAAAATGAGATTTGATACAAAAACGTTAAGTCCTAAACATAGGAAATTTAAATTAAAAGAAAAAAATAGAATCAGTCAATAATATTTTTTGTAACTTTGCTCTACTAAATGATTATTAACTTGATTCCGGTTTGGCGTCCTCCACCTCTCTTGTCTTGATCAATCAGTCTATTTGGTACTGTACCTTCAAAATAGAGCAAATTATTTTCTAAATTCTCCTAATTTTCTTCTGTTTATCTCTACTACCATTCCCTTTTACAATACATATTTATTTTATACAATTCAGATTATCTTTTTTATACTAAACAGATTATATTTTTAAATATGTCTCAAGTACACGTATTTGCTTTTTTGCAGTTAGACGTACATGTAAAACCATTTTAGGTAAAAGTAGATTTCAATTGATTCCACGAGGAAAAGGGGTTCTGAAAGCTCTTTTACACATGTCAGACAATCTAACAGCTATATTCAGATACGTGCTGAATGTAAACTATATAGCATTGTTAGATCTCCTATCCCTTAAAATAAGATAAAGAGGCTTACCCGCAGACGGACCGGTAAACGGCACATCTCCGATCACTAAATAAACTTCAGTACACGTTTCTATGTGACAAAATTAGAGGCTTTCCGACTTTATTTCTTGAAAACAATTACAGAATATGTATTTAAAAGACGTTTTAAAACTCAACCTGAGAGGGAAATGTATGGAATATAACGGCAAATCTTCTTTGTAAATCGCCGCTGCCTTTGAAGTTATCACTGTGCGGCACTGTGCACGTGCTTGTTTCTTTGATGTGTCAATCAAATTAGACTTATTGCGGGTTGCGATTAAATAAATAATATTTAAAAATGAGGTTTTAATATCACTTTACAGCGTTTTATAAGGAAAATAAAATGAAAAACTCAACAATTCCAACAATCTGTCATGTGTAAAAAATCCTTTTTCTATTAGCCAATTTTTCTGATCTCTCTGCGGGCCAGCCTCTTTAAGATATGTTATCACGATAATATGCCGAAACACAATACAACATAGAATTGTAATTTAACTCATTCTATTATAACAATTATACACAACGAGAAAAACTTTTTTTTCAAATATGTGTGTGTGTATTTCGGCACAAATTGCATGAAACTTGCAGAAACAATAATCTGATACTTTCTCGATTAAGGAAAGTAATATAAGCACCTATATCATCTATTGTTAAACGTACATGTAGTGAATGAGCGAATAGTGAAAATTGGAGATAATATCTCATTTACATATTTAAATTGCTCATTTAAATATGATTTAAAATTTGGGCATAGTAACATTTAAATTTTTTCTGGGGTCTGATCTAGCCCACCATCTTCTCTTTGGTGCGTTTCCTATAAAGGACTACTTACAACCGGAAACCAGGGTGAAGTCTGATTTACATATTTGTTACTGTTAATTCTAAAATGAATTATAAAACATTAACCAAAAGAACAGGTCCGGAGTTATATATGCGCATAGAGTACAAAATTCACAATTGGAATTTTCCTCACTACAAGACAGTTGGTAAGATGCAGAAATGAATCAATACTTTTAAGGAAATCGTTTGCTTTCAAACGTTAGGTGAACGTTACTATACGTATGCTTAGGAATGTTATTGAATATAATGAAACACAGATTTCTGAACGCAGATGGACACAGAAATTTAATTTTCAAATGTACAGATTTTGATATTATATATGTACCCTTTGTCTGATCTTCAATGGAATTAGTAAATTAATGTATTATTAAATCTTAAGGTTTGCACACCAACGCTGTCACGAATGTTTTGCCTTATATATCAAGGCTGCTGTGGGGTTAACGTCTCCAAGCAGCGGGTTGTCACTTACCTGATTCTTCTTCTGTGACGAATTCCAAGGGCATATTAGATGCTTTTCGCGATTTTTATTTAAAACTCTTTACAGAGGAAGACATAGATTTAGATTTAGCAGATACTTTTTGTGAAGGCCTTCCTAAGTTATCACAACTCGATAATTTGATGTGTGAGGGTCCTATAAGGAAAGACGAAATTCTTTTCGCTATTAAGCATGTGTCCAATAATAAGTCACCAGGTTGCGATGGTCTTACTAAGGAGTTTTATTTTACATTTTTTTATTTAATTAGTGATCATGTAGTTTCTTCGTATAGTTCTATTTTTGAGAAGGGTGAACTCTCTGACTCTCAGAAGTTATCCTATATCTCTTTATTGTGTAAGGATAAAAATAATTCCTCTAATATGAAAAACTGGCGGCCAATTTCTCTACATTATTGGTATTAAACTTCCGGGTTCCGCTGAGTCTGCAAAAATTTCCCTTTATGCTGACGATAGTACTGGCATTTGCTGCACCCATTCATCTATTCAAAAACTATTCTTCTGGTGTGATTTGTACGGCAAGGCGTCAGGGGCTAAATTGAATAGGCTAAAATCGAAGGGAATTTGGTTGGGGAAGTGGAAATCTCGTTCCGACCATCCTTTTGGCATAAGCTGGATAGAGAAGCATAAAATTTGTGGGGTTTTGGTAGGTAATAATATTACCCCTGACGAGATTTGGCAGCCGGTTTTTAAGAAATTTTCAAGGACCTTAGATTAATGGAAAAAATCAATTACTATAAAGGTCCTGGCGTGCAGTAAAATTTGGTATGTTGGTACTATTGTCACAATGCCTAGGCATTATTTGGCACTTTATCAGAGAACGCTGTTTAGATTTCTGTGGAATTCCAAGGCGGAGCCACTTGCGCGCTCCGTAGCTTATGGTTATCCTGCTAGTGGTGGACTCTCTATTGTTAATATTAATGTAAAACTACAAGCTATTCGGCTGAGGCACTGTCAAAAATTTGTCTGTGGACAGTCTGAAGCCAAGTGGAGATTTTTTACTATGTATTGGCTCTCTATTCAGTTTCGTGATTTTTATTCTTTTGATAATAATTTCCCTCATAGTGAGTGGTGTCCCCCTTTTAATACTTGTATGTATGAACTGTTCAAAAAGTATAAAACGGATTTTCCGGATAGTAATTTTGAGTTATCGTCGACTAAAGATTTTTATTTACAAATATTGTCTGGCATTGTTAAGGCACCACGTGTTATTAGACTTTTTCCATTAGTTGACTTCAAGTCTGTTTTTCTGAATGTATGCAACAAGTTGTTGGATACCCGCTCTAGGGATGTAGTTTTTAAAATTGTTCATGAAATATTACCTGTTAATTTTCGCATGTACAAATAAGGTGTCGATGCGTCGAAAATTGTACATTTTGTGATGGTTTTGAAACCATTTCGCACTTATTTTATGAATGCTCCTTTATTCAACCTTAAGTTGCATTAGTTAATTCTTGGGTACACCAGATTTCAGATGGAAAGGTCCCTACTGATTCAGAGCTTTGGCGTTTTCATGCCCCTGTGGGTCTCACTCTAAAAGTAAAGTCTCTTGTTCTGTATTTAATGGCAGAAACCCTATCATCGATTTGGTTTATCCGTTGTTCCAAGAAATTGTACCAACTTCTAATTCTCTTGTCTGCCATTTTCTTAACAACATCTGTATGCGTATGCAATCAGATTTTCCCGTTTTCTGGTGTACTACAAATATATTTTGCTCCATCCAAGAGGGTAAACTGGTATCCGATCTGTTTCTTTTATAATTACATCGATGGTTTTGTGCTTTATTTATTTATTTAAAATGGGTTTTTTTTAAAGGAGTTATGTATTGATAATAATTACAATGTTGATTCCATATTACTTTTCAATTATTGAATGGCGTTTTTATCTGTAAATATTGAATAAAATTTTATGAAACTTAAAAGCCTGGGTTGTCACATGAACACAGTTCCCTGGTAGTTAAGCTTCTGAACTCTGACCCCTATATGAGGGAGTGTCCTAGGCGGCTCGCCTATAACCGGAACAAGGACATTAATCCTCGTCAATCAACCCCTATCTGAGTATAATGATAATCGTTATAATTCCAACTTTTAACTTAACTCTAGAACACATGTCGTCCTATGTTATGGCCACCGGTACAGTTGAAAGATTCATTAATATTAAATTCAATTCGACTTTACTGGAACTTTTATAAATACAACTGTATTTTTATATATAAATGTATTTTACCTACGCATACCGTCATGAAAACATCACCCATTATCGCAATGATCATCCCAAAACGTCGTGTTACGGTAACGCGACTTAAATACAAGGTTGATCTCAGGTTTTTGGTCTTGATTTCTTTCTTTTACAGCTCTTCCCACAGGAAAGGTATTGCTTTGCCCAATTGACTATGGTTATGTATGTATGACTATTTAACACATATTTGGACATTATATAAACGTGTTCCAACCGTGCAAAATAAGGTAAAGTCAACACAAATCATCATTCTAAATGCTGTACAAGGCTCGTCGCTTCAAGAAAACAGGACAACGTAACTATTCGGACATCGTTAAATGACGGACTTAAATTGTCCAAACACTTAACTGTATATCATAATACGGTACTCGTTCACCCGTCATTTCATTTCTCTGCATACACATACAGAACATACGCGCATTGTATTATCACCAAAATGATTCAAACTGATATCATGTTGTTATCTGTGCTGAAACACATTAGTTCGTTCATTTATTTCACCAGCAGATTTATATTATAAACACCAGCATTTAAACTATACCGTTTATCTTTTTTAAAGATATTTCTTGTTTGTAAATATTTTGCCCGTGTGGTATCGATGTTGATTTAGAATTTCGTTTTTCGTTAATATGTCGGTATGTTTTGTTGTTGTTCTGTAATAAATTAGAGGCGTCTGATAAAAGCCAAGAAACAAATAAAGGTCAATCAAATATGGTTCATGTATATTTGTTTGTTTTATATAATTTCTCTTGTCTATTCAATGTATGTTCACTTTTTCGGCTTAAGCGTAATGAAAGGGGATGTAGCAGCATCAATATTACAAATTACGGTATCAGAGTCGCCGGGAAATAGAGGATGGGAGTCTTTGGATGAAGAAAAATGAACTAAGATTTGTCTCTGTGTTAGCTCTTTAATCCACATATCAAATCAGATGTATGCAAGTGTATCACAGGATCAGCTTCAATCATATACACACAAAAACAAATTATAAGCAATAATTAATAATTATGATAATTTGATGTTCTATCACAGCTAGCCGTCTCCAGTAGGTTCATCTTTCCAGCATGGCCTTAGCACATACTTTACAGCCAAGTCGACTGGCACACAACAGGCTAAGTATCTTATTCCAGCATACCACACAGTGCACGTGCCAGGATTCGAACTAGCGACCCTTCCAGTCACGTGGTCCTGCATCACATTACTAGACCACAATGTCTCAGACATCTTCTACACACTAGAAATAAAATCTATACCATACCGTCAACTTTTAGGCCCGGAATTCACATCACATTTATGTATATATGATACATATAAACTTATATATAAAAGAAACACCACATATTAAGTAAGATTAAGTACATACATACACCACAACGCCAAGGTTTAAACTCAAATATATACCAAATTGTAAATATCTATAGTCTTAGACATATACCACGGCGTCAATAAATATTACCTCAAAATATACATCACAGCGGTAATACATTTTAACTCAAAATATACACAACGGCCTCAATACATATAAACTCAATAGCTCAAAATATTTACCACAGCTTCAGTACATATCAATTGTAATTATATGCCACGACGTCAAAATATATATCACAACTTTAATACATATTGACTCTAAATAAGAGGGCTTATTGATAAGTTGTGAGCCTCGTATTGAAGAGGGTACTCAAGAATGTCCTATTATTCTCTGACTACTAAGTATATAGGGCCATGTACCCAAGGACTGGTCTCATTTCGTTAGTTTATATCGACGAGGCAGCAATCCAAAGTAAGCAAGACAATTAAGCGGCTTTTGCAAAATGGACAAAATCGGTTAGGGTAAGGGTTAGGGTAAAAGAGTCTGTCATTGCCATGGCTGCCATTCACAATTGTGACTTTAAATTGATTGAGCATCTGCCTTATTCACCTGATCTCGCTCGATCAGACTTTCATCTATCCGAAAACTGAAAACAGCGTTTTCAGGTACCTAAACCCTGACCCCTAACATGCAGTGGATGACTTTCTGAACAACCAAGGAAAGGAGTTCTATAAATGTGGCATCGAGGCCCTTAATCACCGCTGGCAAACGTGTTTAGATACTGAAGGGGATTCAGTTGAAAAGTAATATAATTTATCCGGCAAAACTCAAATCCTTCAATACGAGACTCACAACTTATCAATCAGCCCTCATACATACCACAGGGTCAATATATATTACCTCAAAATATATACCACATCTTCAGTACATCTTAACTCAAATCCTATACCTATTAATACACTGTATATACTTCCTGTGTTGCAAGAGTTGTTTTCTTTGTCCTTTGCTGCTCTAGGTTTAACGATATAGCTTATTATTATGTAAATCCTGAAAATGCAATTTATCATATATGTTTACCGACGTTACATTTGCACGCAAGTACCATGGATACATTTCAAGGATATAAGGATAAAAGTTCTGTTTAAATTAACTTGATATGCTCAAAGTCAATTTAATTATTAAGCACACGTGGTGTCAGATATTGCACATGCAGTCTATAGATTGAGAACACAAACGTACGTACCCTGATTTACATAGCTCAGGGAACATGTACTTTAGTCCGTTTAATTGTAGGGACTTAAAGTTGTAACTATTGTCGTAAGGCCCATTATGACTGATAACTCATATCTTATTTATATATTATAACAAGAAATATTAGGATCTATCACTTATATTAATATTCCATTATAAAAACAAATAATATACTTAATACTATACGATATCAATATCAATACATCAATTACACCTTGACAGCCAAATTTTGATCACCTAGAAATAAAGCCGTTATACATCTTAAGACTAGTAATTGGAGCATGGCATGAGGTACATGAATTAGGAGGAAACAGTGGAGAAGTGCAATCGTAACAATGGCAAATGATTCATGCTTCTAGTGTCGCGCTTTCCTGATTTTAGTTCTATATTACAGTTTATCATATTTCATTTGATGGAGATAATGAAGCCAACAAGCGATATATCCAGCAGGAGTAGACACAGACAGAAGTTTTGTTTTTCTTTTCTTTTCTTTTTTTTTTTTTTTTTTTTTGCATTTATTTTGTCTCTGTTTGTTTGTTGTTGTTGTTTTCTTTCATTGTTTTTTTATGTTGATCACCAGTCTGAAAGGTATTTTCTAATATATCTAAGTAAGTAATCATATCACCTCCCTATTCAGTTTAGACTTTCCTTTATATCTTATTGAAGTTTTTTACCCATCGCTTCCTAGAAATCAATAATTTAGGCACTTTCTCTATGGACGATACAGTTGTGTGATGCAGGTTTTAACAAACAATACATTTTACTTATATCCTGTGTGTCTTTTATAAAATCCTTTGTGATTGCAGGTGGTAGACTTTATAGTCTCCGAGGTTCACCAAAACCTGCATGTCATGTTTAAATTCATTCGAAGAGTGACACGGTTCAGAATGTACATGTACACGTGTACTTTACATTCTTTTGAATCATACGTTTAAAATTCATTGAATTCCTGGCTTTGAGGCTATTATTAGGTTTCATTAATTCGTATCTAGGTATCAATGGTTTATTCCCTTGCCACTAACTAGTCCTTGAAGGACAAAAATATGTATGATGCAGTTGATTTTTTAGTACTCTATCTGACTCTTAATTCGTGATGATAGTACCTGGCCTTTGGAACATATACAAAGGGAAATAATCGCAATTAATTTACCAGACAAGAAATCTAACGACTTAATCTCCTTTCAGAAACCAAATCAAACGATTACTGCTTAGATAATACAACATATCTATCAATAATGCGTTAGAACTCTCATGATACAGTGTATCAAATACAAAGATAATAACAAATATGAAATTAATGACACCATACCGATGTCATTACTTGATGATAGGTTTAGCTGAATCGCATGATTTGGGACTAGAGCACATACTATAGATAAGATAGTATCTCAAAAAGGCAATGTTGCCTTGTTTCACGCTTCTGACCAAAAATTATGTTTTCAAATTGATATTAGCTAGTAGATATTTCCCTATATGAAAGCATTGTAAGGTTTATACAAATATAGAATATATACATTTGTCATTTGTGATGCCAACATTTTCTACTTAGTTCTGTATGTTATTGATAGTATTTTCACTATTAAGATACACTGCCAGACTCTAACTTTCACAAAGGCCCCATATGGATAGGCACATTACATGAGGCTTGATTTCATAAAATAATTTATCAGTATTGGTGATGAAATACAATATCATTATTAGTATTGTGATGAGATACATTATCAGTATTGGTGATGAAAAACATTATCAGTATTGGTGATGAAATACATTTTTAGTATTGGTGATGAAATATACATGTACATTATTAGTATTGGTGATGAAATACATTATAAGTATTGGTGATGAAATGCATTATTAGTATTGGTGATGAAATACATTATTAGTGTTGGTGATGAAATACATTATTAGTATTGGTGATGAAATACATTATTAGTATTGGTGATGAATTACATTATTAGTAATCAGTATTGGTGATGAAATGCATTGTTAGTATTGGTGATGAAATACATTATCAGTATTATTAATGAGATACATTATCAGTATTGGTGACGAAATACATTAGTATTGGTGATGAAATATATTATCAGTATTGGTGACGAAATACTTTAGTATTGGTGATGAAATACATTATCAGTATTGGTGATGAAATACATTCTTAGTATTGGTGATGAAATTCATTATAAGTATTGTTGATGAAATACAATATCATTATCAGTATTGGTGATGAAATACATTATCAGTATTGGTGATGAAATACATTATTAGTATTGGTGATGAAATACATTATCAGTATTGGTGATGAAATACATTATTAGTATTGGTGATGAAATACATTATCAGTATTGGTGATGAAATACATTATCAGTATTGGTGATGAAATACATTGTTAGTATTGGTGATGAAATACATTATTAGTATTGGTGACGAAATACATTATAAGTATTGGTGATGAAATACATTATTAGTATTGGTGATGAAATGCATTGTTAGTATTGGTGATGAAATACATTATCAGTATTGGTGATGAAATACATTATTAGTATTGGTGATGAAATGCATTGTTAGTATTGGTGATGAAATACATTCTTAGTATTGGTGATGAAATACATTATTAGTATTGGTGATGAAATACATTATTAGTATTGGTGACGAAATACATTATAAGTATTGGTGATGAAATACATTATCAGTATTGGTGATGAAATACATTATTAGTATTGGTGATGAAATACATTATTAGTAATTAGTATTGGTGATGAAATACATTATTAGTATTGGTGATGAAATACATTATCAGTATTGGTGATGAAATACATTGTTAGTATTGGTGATGAAATACATTATTAGTGTTGGTGATGAAATACATTATTAGTATTGGTGATGAAATACATTATTAGTGTTGGTGATGAAATACATTGTTAGTATTGGTGATGAAATACATTATTAGTATTGGTGATGAAATACATTATTAGTGTTGGTGATGAAATACATTGTTAGTATTGGTGATGAAATACATTATTAGTGTTGGTGATGAAATACATTATTAGTATTGGTGATGAAATACATTATTAGTGTTGGTGATGAAATACATTATCAGTATTGGTGATGAAATACATTATTAGTATTGGTGATGAAATACATTATTAGTATTGGTGATGAAATACATTATTAGTATTGGTGATGAAATACATTATTAGTATTAGTGATGAAATACATTGTTAGTGTTGGTGATGAAATACATTATCAGTATTGGTGATGAAATACATTCTTAGTATTGGTGATGAAATACATTATTAGTAATCAGTATTGGTGATGAAATACATTATTAGTATTGGTGATGAAATACATTGTTAGTAATGATATGGATGGGTGGATCAGCCTTCACAACTGTGTCCTTCCCTTTACGTCCAGATATTGTCTTAACAATTCAAAAGTATTTATGTCAAGATATCAGCAAAATTATGTTCTTAGTTGACCTTATGTTGTGTATGCAAATGTTTTAAAAAGAGTACAAAGCAAACCTGAATTTAACGTTTTATGTAAGTCTTTGTGTTAGTTGGAGTTGTATGGGTTTTCAACCCACATCTAAATGTTTTGACGTTTAGCCAGAGACTTGTATATCAGGGATATATACGTCTCTGGTTTAGCCATAGATTACTTTCAAACTTTAAACTTTATTTTATTTCTCTTCACAAAATTAGATGTACAAAGAAAAACATATTTACAACAATGTACAAACAAAGCAAAGTTGATGTGGAGGACAGATCATGAGACTTTCTGAAACATACTTTTTTTAAATCTGCATAAATTTCTTGACTTTTTTACATTTTTTGTGAGCATTATTTCTGGAAATTTAATAACATTTGGTAATTCGTATACATACTTATCTAGATATCGTTTTCTTTCTGTATTCAAATAAGGACATTTCAATAAATAGTGGAATTCATCTCCGATTTCATGTGTATTGCAATAATGGCAAATTCGAATTTTATATTCAATATTTTGCCATCTCTTTATTATCAAAAGTTCAGAATTTACACAATAGCCTTCGCTCATTGTCATTTGATAATTCTAAATATTTTTCAAAATCACAATTATTTTTATATATTCTATAACAAACAGATTTAGAGGAATTAACAACTTCACTGCTAAATTCTTGTAAAAACTGGTCATGTAATATTTGTTTTACAGCTAGTTTTACCCGATTTAGAAATACTACGTGTAGTGTTTACAAAGAAAGCAGACGTCAAAAGCTTCTTCGATTATATTCACCAACAATTTACTTTCCGATGAATGAGTTAGGTCAAAATGTGACGTATGGTACGGTTACGGTTAAAACAAGTGATGTATTCAGCTAGTACAGTTATTCGAAGAAGCAGAATCCATTCATGAAAGGACACCGTACATTGTTTTCATTCACAGGTAGAAATGCTTGATGGTACATGACAAATGAAAAGTATTATGATGAACGTTATTCAAATCTCCTTCACCTGTAAATACAAACTGTGATTGCATTGTGTTTAAGATTATCTATAGTAGACCCATTCAGCAGACGATAGACCGTCGTTTTCCTTGGTGAACGTATGTTTAACCAACCATGTCGGTAAGTGTAACGTTTGATAGAATTCTCCGTTTGGGGTACGGCCCATGGACTGAATAAAAACTGTATAGACATTTTACTTTGGAACTTTAAGAAACTACATAGCAGGTATCTGTCTGATATCGATAATTACGTTACAATGGTTAGTTTAAACACCATGGTATATGAATCTATGCTGATTATGACTTCTGTTCTGCAAAGATATTAACATCAACAAGTCTATATAGATGTATATGAAGCTCAAATTCGAATACAATAGAATGATCATAATATTTTGTTATTCTTGTATTGGAAATATTATTCACACGCTCACAGTTCAAGATTAATACACACATTATTATATTATTTTTATCACATCCAATTTTCAGCAAATGTCACAATCGGTATTGCAATCCTCAGGGATGGAAGGGAGGTAAGTGTGAATGACTTATTGTAGAAACTGGGAAGATTTCGGAGTTGTCTTTCTTATAAGTTCATGTTCCCAAAATACCATTGTTCAGTTCAAGATGTCATTATCAATTATGATAGTTAAGTTTGAAGCAATTAGAATACAATGTTACTTTATTCTGCTGAAGCAAGGTACAAGACGTTAAGATCCTTACATCAAAATGATACTTTGTCAAGAAAATAAAAATATACACATTGTATAATTGTATAGATACAATAAATTAATACAATAATACAATGTTTACATGTTCGAGTGTATAAGGCCTTCAAACTAGATGTGAGATATAAGGTTGTTTAAGTTGTTTTGTTGTTTTTTTACAGTGTATGGAATTTTGCATTTTGTTATCAGAGTCTTGGTTTCATTTTAGTATCATTCTATAAAACAAAAACAAAATGTGTTGTTATTTATTTGCTTGAATGATAATGGAGCAATGAATTACTGTGTGAGAGATTGGACAAAAGACACACAATATGTTGGTGCCTTTAGATATAAATTGGGAGTTATCAAGAGTAAATCAATTTAAGAAAATCAATGTATTTCATTCAGTCCACATCCAATGTTTTCTTTGGCATATATTTACGATTCGGAATATACATATTGGAACTTTAGAAATCCAATATAGAACATGAGTGACATATATTTAATGATGCTGCTGTTTTACAGTAACCTCCCTCCTCCAGATTCTGTCATGCATGTCTTTTGTTGTCATCTACAGTGTAGGTATCAGCACTTTGGGTCCTTATTATAACCACTTATTATAACTAACAAGTCTAGGAAGGACGAACAGCTGTATAATGCAATTTGTTTTTAGCTCTATTGATTAATAGGTGTCAGTATCTTTTAGTCTTTGGAAAATATTTCATTTTACAATACAAGATTACTTAAGGCTGAGCGAATGGCAAAGCAAGGTGTCCAATAAACTCCCATAACACATCTACAGATAACTTATATCAATGTAACACAACAATGTGTATAAGGGGAGAAATGAATACTTAATATATGTATGTATATATATATATTACCTATAGCTTCAGTTCATATACATTTATATATATCAATTGTATTCGATTACATTGTCCGTATCGTGACATGTACATCCTTGATTTCCCTATGTCACAGTGACAAAATGAAACTAAAACTGTGTATTTGTAAGTGCCTCATTCAGCTATGAAATGATAACACTTAACATTATACGTCTAATATTTTCCAGTAAACGCGCAGCATGAGTCAGCGATTTAGACGGAAAACATCTTATTTTTATTGTCGTTTATATAATGTACAAAGAAACACAATGCTTAGATATACTAGTATACAGTATATCATGGTGTAGAAATATTACATACGAAAGCCTTATGTATGGTGATAATTCCTTAGATATAAAATCTAACGAGGCTATTTGTAAACATGTAAACAACTTTATTGTTGATAGCGAAATATTTATTTTAAGTGTATAATTCAGTTAACATGTTAAATACTAATAATGTTACCTGTCTGCCCGTTATATTTTACAGTGTATTCTTATTTCACCTACAAGTATCCTTTTTTTCTCTTTCTCTTTCTCTTCCTCTATCTTTCCATTTCCTTTTCCTTTTCTTCTCTGTTTAAGATACTGTAATAAAATTATTTTATGCTGTTTAGCATTAGGCCATTGCTTAGTTTTGCATACATTTGTATGTATAAATGTATTACGGAGAGGACATTGATAAGTTGTGATAATTCGCGTCCAATCCTTTTGTGTATTGTTTGCAATAAAACTGATTAAAATTCAAGTTAGATTCACGATGTTTCTTACAACTGAAGAAAGTACTTAATATGACATTTTTTTTATTTTTCAAAATGCATACTCCCAGATTCCATAAAAAAAACACTCTATCGATGTGATCATTGTATTTTTCATTAATCATTCTGATTGGTCAATTCTGTACAGTGTAATTAAAACAATCTTGATAGCGTGAAACAGAACTTTTTTCTGACTTTGTAATCGGGTTTATTGCGCTAGTAAATAGTGTTCAACAATAGATAATTACGATAAAAAACTAACACTGTTAGATATTACAGATGTACTGAATTTAGAATACATTTTAAAGTATGTCGAAATAGAGTTATTAGAGAACAAGATACAGTTAAATAAAGTACAAATAATCATGTCATCAAATATAGAAAAAGGGATATCGCTTTCCACATCTGAAGGTGAGTTTCCGAACAAATAATACACACACGGAAAATATACACCGTATTTCCGAAAGAATACACAAAATGAAGCCTTACGGAAGTCAAAAAATGATAAAAGTATGTCCGTACTGGCCGCGGAACCTGTTACCAGTTAATCAGGAAATATGTATTTTATTTAAAATATCATTGAGGAAATATGTCATTTTAAATGATCCTTGTTTTGTAAAAAGGAAACGAAAATGTCATTCAACCATGAAATACAATAGGCTTAAAATATTTTTTTTAAATTCATAAATTCACATACAAAAAGAAAATATTTTCCTCAAATCGTTAATAACACTTTTATGTGTACTCGATTTCAATTGATAACGATATTAAGATTGTCCATATGGGTATAAGTGTACCTCTGATTCTGTAAATATAATCGGCTTCAATATGTCAGTGACATTCAAATAAAAAATTTAGTTTATACCTGCATTTCATTTATAGGTACTAGTCTGCGATCCTAAAATGGTAATTTATGATTTGTCTCAGAATTGTGTATATTCATAAAAAAAAGGTCTAATGTTAGTGAGAACGTCTTTTTTTAACCACATTTGTTTTATTTTTATTTGAATAACACCCTTGCTCCAGTTACTATATGTTTATAGGGTCGTTTTCAATGTTCAGATATCTTTTAAACCTGACCAACATCATGATCAGTTATGATTGATCATTTAGAAATATCTTTGTTTTATAATCAAACCACTTTAATGTTTACCTGTATGGTGTAACCTTCTTTGTGGTGAATTCTTTTACCTTTAATTATGATCACCTTATTACAACCCTACGCGACCCATACATATCTCATGCTGCAATCGTCTACGTGAGGTGACACCCAATATTTTTTGTCTTACTCACAACTTGAAAAAATCAAATTAAAATGTTATCAAATGTTTGCCATACCAAAGTATGCTTTAAGCGTTCGTGGTTACATTACTTTGTAAATACACTTGAATCAACGGCAATGATTGGATTTTTTTGTGGTGCATGCTTTAATCAGTTGGGTCTACGTGCGAAAGGACAGGTTCAACATAAAATATCTTCAGTACAAAAGTCCAGGTCACAATTTAATAGGATTTCACAGTTTTTCGCGATACCTCCACCACATAATACTTCTCTTGGCCTATAAATAGATAGTAAAATATAATTCATATACTTTTTAAAAACACGATCGCATTACTTTCATTTTTACTTAGTTGGAAATAAATTGACATAAACATTTCAGGAAAACACATTATTTAATTCTGTGTATCAGCGTAGAACATGTGGTTTTCCTTTCTACTAAGATCCTGTATCTGATGAAATTAGACTAGACGCTGGAAAATAGCGCTAAAGCTCTGAAAAATATCCGGAAATCCTGAAGCTATCCTCGGAACTGTGTGATTAAAAAGTAAACGATATAAGTGTGTGTCCTTTATATATAATCCCTCCGTCAAAGGTGTGACAGTTTGAAATGCGCATAATGCGCCCTAGAAAACAAATGATTCGGAGTTATGACAAAAACAGATAACATTTCTTTTCGACGTTGATACTGAAAACGATGTATCTAAACAACAAGACAAATACAGTGACCCCTATGAAGTCCATATGGGTTGAAACGACAAGATTTCTATACTATGAGTACATAAGTACTTATAACACATGACATAGTTCTTGTGTAGCTGTAGACATTTATATTTATCCTGAAGGGTAGATATCTAAACAAAGATATTGTGAACAAATCCCTAAGATCATGTGTTTTCATGAGAGGTTAGATTTAGACAAATACCTTTCGATTCACTTATAAATGGCTCTGATAACTCCGACATACTATATTGTTTGAAATCTTAACTGCAGGATTAAACAGTTATTGGAACATTGTCTTTGAAGTGAATTTGGTACATGCATTTCCTTAGGCACAAAATTCGATAATCTAAAGGTGAATAGTTTTTATGAGGAAACACTAAGCGATACAGTGTAGCTATTAATAATATCAATATCTTTATAAAATCACTCCCAACTACACTAAGTAGTAGTCGGGTTATATATAACGTATGTATCAGGGCATTGGTGATTTATACTCAATCACATGTAACGTCACATAAGTTCCCACTAAAATTAAATATGAAAAAGTACCTCTCATAGGAAAAAGAACATGTAGCAACTCTTATGAGAGGGCCTCAGAATATCCCGTCCTTTTATATCATATTTGAATTATCCTATCACCAATATCAGCAAATTTTAAAATCAAATTCATGAGCGTTGTGCATCTTTCTACTTCGTTTATATATTTTTTAACATTTGTTCCAGCCGATTTTCATTTTTTTGCATTTTCCACTGGGTTTCCACAATTTTAGTCCGTGTCAACCCTGGGAACAATAAGAATAAGTACAGTTTTAAAGATAAATGGTTATCCTGAACCTCTTTTTCATCCACCTCTCTGTAAAGACTCGATGAATTTGATGTACATTTATATGACGGAATATAGAAATTCCTATCAGGCAAGATAACCAAGTCGGTATATACATGTGCAAACAAGCTATGTGTGTAAAATGTAGGATATGAATTTAATCAGTTATATTGCTTGAAGTAGGCCTCCATCTTATCTAAAAATAAGGTACTTTACAAATATCTGAATATATATATATATGAAGGTCTGTTGACTTAAGCTATATTTGTCAAATAGAGACAACATCGGCCGGTCGTAGAGAAAGACCATGTAATAGTTGCGAAATATTGCTATTCCTGCCTTTTAGGTTAAAGATATCTTACGGTCGAGACCTATTCAACATGACACATTTTTGTACAGTGATGTCAGGAAGGTTATGTGAAGACTAGGATACAAATCTAGCTATATCAATTGTTTTTTCCTGTTTTGGCGTATAATGTAAGGTCAAGGACGTACATTTGCATTACTATTTTGCTTTTAAAATCGATATCCTATTATTAGAGTGAATTTAAAATGCCAAAGTACTTCATAACCATGACAATATGCACAGCGGATATTACAGTATGCTATACGTTCAATTTATCAAAATGCCAGATTTTTCAATATACATAAGGTAAGCATATGTGATAATGCATTAATATTATATTCAATAATAAGTTCAAGTTCTTTATTGACTTTGAGTCTTCCGACTCATCAGTATAATGATGTCATAATTCGGCACAAGTTTGTATTTAATTGCATAACATCCGGGAAAGAGAAACATCTTTATCTTAATTTAATTGGCTTGCTGTCAGAAATCATGGGCCTATCATCATAATACCTACAGAAAGAGTATATTTCAATGATGTAGCGCTCTTTCACAATCCTATTTCTTTCTTTTTTTCAAATTAATCCCCATAACAGATGAATAATGTGTAATGTCTCTCTGCCAAAACTTGAAATTTTGCCGACGTAACGCATTTCGTAATGTCAACAAATACCAGCCGGATACACAAACTGTTATCGTCCTGTGTAATTGACCTATGTGGACTGTACAAGGACTCCAATCCGAGATAATTCTGGTATAATATCACCAATGTTTGTCTTTTAGTAAATGTTATCGCAGATAGGAGTGTCATTGTTTGGTTTGTTGTCGTCTATGTTGTAACTAAGCCACACTGACGACTTAATCAGCACTGCTTATATCTATCTTAACGGCTAATCTAGGTAGCAAAATGTAACTAAAAACTCAATTGACAAGACGCCCACTTTTGTTTTATTTTTCACCATACGTCTTCCATTGTTTTACTTTCCCAAGACGTCCACTATTGTTTTACTTTAACCAAACGTCACTTAATGTTTTACTTAAACCAGACGTCCATTATTGTTTTACTTTAACCAGACGTCCACTATTGTTTTACTTTAACCAGACGTCCACTATTGTTTTACTTTCACCAGACGTCCACTATTGTTTTACTTTAACCAGATGTCCACTATTGTTTTACTTTCACCAGACGTCCACTATTGTTTTACTTTAACTAGACGTCTACTATTGTTTTACCTTAACCAGACGCCCACTATTGTTTTACTTTCACCAGACGTCCACTATTGTTTTACTTCAACCAGACGTCCACTATTGTTTTATATTAACCAGACGCCCACTATTGTTTTACTTTCACCAGACGTCCACTACTGTTTTACTTTCACCAGACCTCCACTATTGTTTTACTTTCACCAGACGTCCACTATTGTTTTACTTTCACCAGACGGCCACTATTGTTTTATTTTCACCAGACGTCCACTATTGTTTTATTTTAACCAGACGCCCACTATTGTTTTACTTTCACCAGACGTCCACTATTGTTTTACTTTCACCAGACGCCCACTATTGTTTACTTTCACCAGACGTCCACTATTGTTTTATATTAACCAGACGCCCACTATTGTTTTACTTTCACCAGACGTCCACTATTGTTTTACTTTAACCAGACGTCCACTATTGTTTTACTTTAACCAGACGTCCACTACTGTTTTATTTTAACCAGACGCCCACTATTGTTTTACTTTCACCAGACGTCCACTATTGTTTTACTTTAACCAGACGCCCACTATTGTTTTACTTTCACCAGACGTCCACTATTGTTTTGCTTTCACCAGACGTCCACTATTGTTTTACTTTCACCAGACGTCCACTACTGTTTTATTTTAACCAGACGCCCACTATTGTTTTACTTTCACCAGACGTCCACTATTGTTTTACTTTCACCAGACGCCCACTATTGTTTTACTTTCACCAGACGTCCACTATTGTTTCATTTTAACCAGACGCCCACTATTGTTTTACTTTCACCAGACGTCCACTATTGTTTTACTTTCACCAGACCTCCACTATTGTTTTACTTTCACCAGACGTCCATTATTGTTTTATTTTAACCAGACGCCCACTATTGTTTTACTTTCACCAGACGTCCACTATTGTTTTACTTTCACCAGACGTCCACTATTGTTTTACTTTAACTAGACGTCTACTATTGTTTTACCTTAACCAGACGCCCACTATTGTTTTACTTTCACCAGACGTCCACTATTGTTTTACTTTCACCAGACGTCCACTATTGTTTTACTTAAACCAAACGCACATTGATTTTCTCTTGTAAATTCATCATATCTGTTTTACTACATTATGTACTTTACTTAATCAAACGAATACCTCTGAAATTTCGGCTTAAATCCCGTTTTGTTTTACCTGAAGAAGACGTCCGCCATTAGAGATAGAGTTGGCATGTACTTTGTGCTATATGTAGGTATACGACATTCACAGTTAGATTAGAAAGTCACGATAACTATAATAATGGTGTGGTACACAGTCGAGAGGGCGGTTTTAATGGTGTGGTACACAGTCGAGATGGCGGTTTTCCTATGAAATAAGTTATATGTTGCCACGTCCTAAGAACCCGTAACAAACATCGCCCGACCAGTTTACAATGTATTTATTTTGTTTTATAAGTTTTTTTATTGAGGATTTGTTTTGGTTTATTTTGTTCAACGCATGTAATTGAGGAAAAACCTACATTTGTACAAATAAACCATGTCTGTGTGCTTTTGAACGTGTATCTATTGTCTTCGGGACAGGGGATACAAACGTGAACGTTCACATTGTCTCAATGTATGTGTTTCACTACTCTGTACAGAATATTATACATTGCATTATGCTGTTGTAATTTTTGTTGGCATCTTGTCGCACATAATAGTGTGCCTGAGTGCTAATAAAGATCTCTCTCTCACACACATACACATACTTTCATGAGAAGGTACCAGTCATGTTGAACTGGTTATTTTGTGAAAAGAAAACGTCATTATATAATGATCATATGAGCAAAAAGTGACAATCATATCAGCGAAAAAAGACCATCCTAATTTGAATAATTGAAATATTTATCTTATTTAGATTGATTCTGGGTTAAGCATGATAATATGTTCCTCTCTATTTTGATGAGTTAGACTGTACGTTAACACCGGTGCATGTATTAAATGTGTATTGCATGTTTTAGAGATAATTAATAAAGTCTTGAGTATATATATTTTGTATATGTTTGTTTTCGTATCCCAGTCATATCACCGGCCATATATATGCATGTACCTACATGTGATATATATTACCCTTGACAAATATTTAAATAATTCTGCTGTAACTGTAAATGAAACAAGATTTTTTGGGGGCTAGTGTGTATAGTCGACAAACTGTAAAAATAATTCTGAGATCTGAGGAAAGTGATACAAATGCTAATGGAATTCTTGTTTAATTCGGTAATCGAAAGTAACATCAATCCGCGAATATTTTACTTCACGGGTCGGTGATTTGGAAAAAATACTAACAAATGACATCAGTAGGAAAACCTTTCCGGCTACACATAACAAAAACAACAATCAGAGGTATATTAACAAACACCTGTAGTAGGACGTGTTCAAATGTCTCATTCATAAACCATCAGAGGAATTTTGACACGTCATCCCCTAAGTAAATAGCTGTGGAATATAAAACGGCAGAAAATTTAACCTTGCTCTCAATAATTATATAATTATATATTTACATCTTAAGAAGATACGCTTCGCAATATATATATATATATAATACGTTTTCTAAATACATATAACTATATTTTGTTAATTAAAACTGGCTCGTGCATGCCTAAGTTCGTTTCTAGCGATCTTATTTTATTTCTTCATGCATTGCATAACTTCAGGATAGTAAACTGGTGTAGTCATTTCACACCTGATTGGGAATTGTACAATAGAGAAGGCGAAGTTTAATAGTCCGCTAGCTCGATGTGATTTGATATTAATGTTAAAGTCAGAATGATTGGATTTTGGGCTAAATTGACAAAAAATAATCAAAATAAGTTGAGCAACAAACTCTTAACGATTATGTCATATTATAACTCGTCTTGGTTGAGACATGTGAAAAATATATTTGTAGAATGTAGATTATTAGATATATTTAACAGCCAAGAGTTTTCAAGTATAAATTGGCTGAAGAGTACAATATTTTATAAACTTAAGGCAATTTTTTTAGCAAACTGGAGAAATGAAATTTTTACTTCCACGAAAGGTATCAATTATAGAATTTACAAGACCGAACTTTGTTTAGAGAATTATTTATTAGAACTCCCTCCCAAATTAGCCAAAGCGTACTGTAAATTTAGAGTAGGTAATACAAAAATTCCAATTGAAAGTGGTATATGGACTAATATACCACGGGAACATAGAATATGTACTTTATGTAATTTAAGAGAAATAGGCGACCAATTCCATTATTTATTTAACTGTGATCAGCAATTTATAATCAATAGCAGACGGAAATATATGTCTAGATATTATTACGAAAGACCAAATACATTTAAATTTCATACATTATTCAATTACGTAACTAAAAATGAACTTATTTCATTGGCTAAATTTATTATTGATATAATTATAATTAATTCACAATCCTGATGTCCATCCTGTTTTACCATGTTTTATTATTATCCATTTGTCTGTATTATTATTCTCTACACTGTACTGTTTACGAGAATAAACAAATTGTCAAAAAATTGTCATTGTGTAGTAGGCCTAAAACTAGGACGTTTGTTTAATTAAAGGGCACAACCTAAATCCAGCACAGAGCCGAAGACAATTCAATTCAATTCAATTTATTTCTCTTTAACCATACATAACAGTACAGAGAAAACATATTTACACAATACAAAAGTTATATACAGTTGTTCAGCCAGTGTATAAAGTATGCACACGCAGACTGTATCAATTAGTTTATCAAAACATCTGATATTTAACCATATCGTTACGCATGATACCATTTTATATAATTTCAAAAAAAAAAAAAAAAAAAAAAAAAAAAAAAAATCAAGTCAAGATGAACATGATGTGTAACATCATGCTATGGAGGACACATTGCTAAAGATAATACTAATGAATTTACAGAGTTTTTTCAATGTATTTACGTGGTTTGAGTTCATAAGATCTCTAAATTTTAATATGTTCGGCCTTGTATAATAATATTTATTTAGATATAATTTTCTATGCGCAGCTAATGACTGGCATTCTAGCAGATAATGGAATTCATCTCCTATTTGTTGACTATTACAAAAAGTACATATTCTTTCGTGGCGTTCAATATTATTCCACCTTCCAGTTTCAATAATCAGTCTATGATTTGTAGTTCTGAACTTACAAAAAGTATTTCTTTCTTTATCTGTAAGAACGTCTAGATAGCATTCAAAACCAAATTTGTTTTTAAAAATTCTGTAACAACCAGACTTAGAAGAATTAAATACATCATTATCCCACTGCTGTATAAACTGATCATGGAGTGTTTGTTTTACATATGACTTTATCCAAGAAGTATCTAATTCCTGGATATACTGGATATTCCACACATAGCTAATACCACATTCATCTAATAATTGTTGTATATAACGTATATAGGGAACATTATTGTTACGGTATTGGTTTAGACATAACAGTTTATAAGTTATTACATTTAGTTTGTTTTCTTTTGAATTAATCAATTGAGACCAATAGGTCAACATTCTCGTCTTAACTGAGATATTCAAAGGATAAGCTCCAAGTTCACCATAAACCATAGACGTTGGTGTACTTCGTTTGACCCCTAATAATAACTTACAAAACTTTAAGTGCGCTCTCTCAATGACTTGTAGATTTGTAAAACCCCAAATCTCACATCCGTATAACAATATAGGTTTTACAATTTTATCATACAGATCATATATACACTGAACAGATAGGTTATATAACCTTCCTTTCTTTAAAACATCATACATAGCAATTGTTGCTTTTTTAACATTGTAATTTTTAGCTTCATTAAAAGAACCTGTGCGTGAAAAAACAGTGCCCAGGTATGAAAAACTTTGGACAATTTCTATGTCTTCAGTATCAAATTTGAATTGTAATCTGTTATTTAGACGACCTTTACTGAATATCATACATTTTGTTTTCTCACTGTTAACTTTCAGTCTCCATATTTTACAATATTCACTAAAAACATTTAGCTGCATTTGCAGGTCTTCTGGGGTGTCAGAAAATAAGATTGTATCGTCAGCATACAACAAAATAAATAGTTTAATATACATATGTAAATCAACTTCAAGTTGGTTTGTCAGGCACTGTAAACCGGTAACATTATTTCTAGTCATAAACTCCTCAAGGTCATTCAAATATAAACTAAATAAAAAAGGAGACAAGTTTTCCCCTTGCCTCAATCCATTATTGCATGCGAAGAATGCAGAATTCTGACCATTAAATGATATGTTAGATTTAATACCTTGATACATATTGTAAATAATTGTATACATTTTGCCATTTATATGATTTAACAACATTTTGTTCCACAGACCATTTCTCCAAACTTTGTCAAAGGCCTTTTCAAAATCAATGAAAATACAGTACAGCTTCTTTTTCATCATATTAGTAAGACTAATTAGGGAATACAGCACAAAAATATTATCTATAGTTGAATACTTCTTGCGAAATCCAGCTTGGTTTTCACATATTAGATTAACTTCGTCGGAATACTTTAATAGTCTTGCATTTAAAATACTTGTGAATAGTTTGCCGATGCAACTTACAATAGTAATCGGCCTATAATTTTTAGGGTCTGAGGGAGAACCCTTATTTTTATAAATAGGTACAATAGAGCCTCGAAGCCAGCTTTCAGGGATTTTCCCTGTGCTAAAAATAACATCAAATAATATAACATAGAGATCAATCATTTTAGAGGACGAATATTTAATATATTCATTAATGATGAGATCATCCGAGCAAGCCTTATTGTTTTTCAGTAGCTTAATAGCATGTTCCACCTCCTCTCTGGTTATATTACTATTTAATACATTATTTACAGGACCCATATCAATATCATTATTATCAAACATGTTATCATCTACTCCAACATTTAAGGTTTTAAAGAAATTAAAAAGCGTGTCAATCGATATGTTACCTTTTTTGTTTTTATGTGTACTATTAGAACTTTTAAGTAGTTTCCAGTAATCCCGTGCATTACTACTTTTCATATCTTTCAACTTACGACGGAGGTCTCTTCTGAATTTATTAATACTTTTATCCATTGTATGTTTGTAAGATTTTTCTGATTCTTTATATTTATTGAAGAAATAATCATTTTTGTGACGTCTGTACATACCTTTATGGCGTCGGAATAACTTCCTGGCCGCCTTACATTCACCGTCAAACCAGGGTTTAGAATTTGATTTTGGCTTTTTACATATATTAGTATGGTTATATTTGTATATACCAAAAGTTGACTTAGCAGCACTTACAAGCACATCACTACAGTCTGCCATAAGTGTATTGACATCTAGGTCGTTCGTATTACTGCATTGGTTAATTGTATCAATAATATTCTGAATTTTGTCATCGTTTATATTCTCAATAAAATGTTGGATTTTCTCAGTCTCCCAGTTTTTAATACGTTCAGTATAATCTGTTGTATCATGTGTATTAATGTTATCATTGGTAACTGTATTGGCCATACCACCTATAGTAAGAGTTAGGGGACAATGTGCATCTGACATAAGAGGGCTAAAATCTAAAACATCAAAGTCACGTATGCGTTTTAGGAGCTCAGAGGAACATATGACATAATCGACAACGCTAGAACTTTTACAGGTGCACTTACCTATATCTCTATCACGACCAACTCTACCATTACAGATAAAAATGTCATTATATTTACAAAAATCCAATAGTCGATTCCCAAAATTATTTTTGTGTAAGTCCTGACTTTTTCTGTTCTTAGCAAAACCGGAATTTTCAAATACATTCATGTATGTAGCTTCATTTAGGATTTCAGTTGTTAATTGATCTCTATCGTCTATTTCATTGTAATCAATAAAATCTACAGAGCTCGCAGTTCTTGCATTAAAATCTCCTAACAAACACACATTTTTGTAATTAGCTGATAACCTCAAGTATTCAGTTTCAATTTCCAAATATGGATCACCAATACAGTATGTAGAATTCTCGGGTGGGACATAAACCATTCCAAATAAAAAATCATCATCACTTTGTAACTTCGCGCCATCTAACCTAAACCAGCTTACGTATTGACTATCACTTTGTACTTCATAGACATAATCTTCCAAGTCATATTTATATGCTATAACTATACCACCCGACTTCACTTTTTTAAACTTTGCCCTATTTTTCATTACAGTTTTAAAACATGGCAAATCAATGACATCTAAATCATCAGTTTTGGATTCACAGAGACATAAAATATCAAAACTATTTACAAATTCACGAAACTCAGGATATTGAGCTTTTCTCACTAAGCCACAAACATTTAACGACAGTATTTGTATTGTACATGCATTATAGTTACTTTTTCCACCACCACCATATGTATTAATCGGCTCGTTTGAAACCAAACTAGTGTCTATATTTTGCCCTCCGGCGCGTCCCTATTCATGCTGATTTGAAATCACCCGTCTACGTTTCGAGCGCGGTTGTTGAGTGGGCGTATGCTGACTGGCCATGGGCTGAACATCCGGGCCCTTATATAGTACACCATCTATGTACAGCTGATCTCTGTTCAACACAGTTTTTTTCCCGTTTTTCCTAGCTTCTTTCGCTACCGGATATAAAATTTTCCTTTTGTCTTCAATTTTCTTTGGAAACTGTTCGTTTATACCAAAATGTGACCCTTTTAGTTCTTTAGCACTCCGCTTGACTCTCAGTAAATCCTTGTAGTAAATAAACTTTGCTATGATTGATCTTGGCCGTGTACCGGTACGCCTGTCGCGTTGGCCGATTCTATGGACGTTGGCCATAGCAATGTCATGGGCGTTTACAATTTTGAGTTTACTTTCAATGAAATTTTTCAATGTTATTTCATCATCATCTAGACTCTGATTTTGGTCCCAAATTTTCTCTGGAATACCTGAAAATATCAGATTATACTTCATGCTCCTGCACTGTGCATCAGTAGCCCTATCTTTCATTTCCTCTATCATTTCGTGCAATTCATCAACTTCATCTAGGACTTCATTTTCATTTTTTTCCAATTTGTCAATGCTTTTCTTCATGTTTGTAACGTTTCTGCCGACTGTATCATTTGCAGCCTTTACCCGATCCATGATATCACTGTTACCCTGTATGTCACTTTCCATGTCCCTTATCTTATTTTTCATACAACTGATATCTGTTTCTGATCTTTCTACCCTCACAGTTAGGTTGCTGAGTTTTGTGTTAATCTCCTCGAGAGTGCTGGTATTTTCCTCAATTTTAGACAGTCTTGATTTCACTTCAGTAAACATTTCAAAAATAGAATTGAAGACAAGAACAAGGACGCGTGAATTAAAACTGTCACTGACGGGCCGGGGCACGCCGACCTACAGTCGTACATAATACGGCTTAACGGGTCGACTCCTTAAATTATACAACGAAAATTATATAACTTTTTTTCTGACTTAAGTCCATTCTATTACTATTATGAAGAACTCTGTATTCATCATTAAGATTTTCAAAGTTCCCATCTTCCTAAAGAATATCCAAGACGGAAGTTTTATCTGAAGGTATTTAGCGAACAAATCATCAATGATAAACGGATCTAGGTATAAAAGTAACTATTAGCATTTTACGTAAGCGTTTTGGGGCCCGACGTACGTACAACATGTACATTGCTAGGCCAATTATGTATGCACCTTCGGCAATTAATGATCAGTTACTATCATAAAAAAGGCAGAAACATAATTAAGACTAATCTAGATCAATCGCAGCTATCCTGGCGTATTTCACTGAACAATCAAAAACCAATCATTTTTTCAGTGTTAAATGTTAAATACCTTGATCAACTAACCAAGATCTAGCTTAATTGAATACATGTTAAATTAATCAACAGTCAATCAGAACTGTTTACGGAGCATTAACAATAATTAAACTGTTGTGTTTAACCTGTGTATACTACATGCCATTGTTAAAACAAATTACGATGTTCTACTAATATCTCAATCATCACGTTCATCGATATCCTAGGAGTATGATATAGACTAGTATATGTGTATTATATTGATGAAACTAAAATTCGACAAAATAATTATTTCTACTCAGCTGTATACATATGTTTGTTGAACACTTCATAAAGTTCATTTTGAGATCAATATTGTACAAACAATTCTAAAGTTTATTTAACCCGTTTAAATACTATTTGCATAGAACCCATACGTAGTATGTGTATAATTGGTAGATTTGTGTGGTATGAGGCATATTCGATCTTACCTGAAAATTTCGCAGGTATTTAGTTTTATATTACATATATTTACCTTTATATTGGAATCGTTTAATTATTAACATAATAAAGTTGGATTTAATTCTTAAATGATTATATGTGTAGTCTTCAAAACGACAAAATATCTTCATAACATAAAATGTAATGGCTAAAATATATAGGTCGCAGAATCTCTTGTCTATTAAAATACGTGACCAGGCGGTACGAGACAGGCTCAGACAAACACTATTAATGGACATCTTCCATAACGAAAAGATCGAGTCAGTTTCTTTGAATACACAAACATATGTAAACAAACACTAGCCCTGCCAACCCATACAAAAGAGATTAACGCCACTGACATTTAACCGTTCTATTATTAACGGTGAATGCGACCGGTTACTCAGGCAGAGGAAAATGTGAACCTGTATTGATTGAATAGCGGTATTTCCAACAGTCAATGGCGGGCTCCTTTCGAGTGCACAGCGTATGACATGTATTAACAACAAGTTATAGACCAGTTACGGCAAGCTCTAGGAAGTGGATTAGTCGGGACCCTATGCCATTCTACGCCGATACACATACCCACTCAAACAGTGTATATTTATAGTCGCCAGAGTGAAATTGGATTTCAATATATTGTAAGTACACCGGCACGTGAGAGACAGCGTGGTGTATTTTGAACCGGTGTGGAGGTGTACGTTATGAGGCAGTAGTTTAAAGTTTAATTATTTATTACAGTCAATTAATCGATACTATTTCGTTTAGATACAGATACATACGTGCTTCCATATTAGTTTATGTAATCATACATCACAATGCATTTAAAAACTGTTTTGTCCGGAGTGCTGCTGTCCGTGTTGGTGATAGCCGTATCGGCTAGTGTAACGGAAAAGCTGCTGCGAGTGCCGCTGTTCGAAGTTGGAGAACTCTGGTACCGGTCAGTTAGTACCTTAACGGGACGAATTATATCCTTATTAACCACTTGGCCGGATTTTTACGCAGTGACCACCTATGTGATTGTAGCACTGCTAAGTATTGGCCTTTACTACCTCTATATATTAATGTTTGTTCCGTTAAACCGGATTCGGATTCTTGGAGATCTTGGATACCGTGTGGAGGGTAAATTCACGATGAAGGATATAGCTAATTCTGTACGGAAAAGGAGAAATGTTGGAAATGTACCAGCGGTTTACCCTAATGGGTGGTTCGGTATTATGGAATCCCATACACTTCAGAAAGGCAACTCGGCATACGTATCAATTTTGGGTAAGTACTACTGAACAAATTCAATAATTACTAATTTACTATTAAAAATTACTATTTAAATTAACAATTATGAATTATAAAGATATAACAGTAAAACAAATGACGAAGGGAGACAATTTTATGAGTCGTGTCCTGAGTGGGCCTCGAACTCATGATCCACGGCATCTCATTGCCTAGCTCATCTGGTCCACACCCTTATTGTTATCCTCACCCCCCGCACCCCTGAACGCCCTTAGGTTTCCCTTTTTGGTTTCACACCTTCCACCTTCCTCATCCTTCCCCCAGTTTTACAGCTATTTTGTTCGTGGGCGATTGACTTCCCCAGTTAATGAATCTGATGTATCATCGCACTCATCTGACTGGATAAGATTGTGTACTCGCGTGACCCTATCGGCATAATCCCCTCTATGATAAAGTTACATTATATATATATAATTATATATGCTTTAGAGTATTAACGTAGCTAGAATCTAGTCTGCTTGTTCACAGCCGAATTAAACTCCAAGGCGAATCACCAAATGCAAATACATGTATATATGTGTAAAGGGTTCTTTGTTTTAATATGTATACATGCTGTCGTTGTTACCAAATTCTTTCTCATCGTGATGAAGCACGAAACATTGGGCTGGTAATGTTTCTGCGGAAGTGCCCAGGCGGAACCATGTCTACCTACCTACCCGGGCCGACAGGGGTTGAATTGTTCATACATATATTTCTCATCGATCCGGGGGGAACGGCAGCATCTGAAGCCAGAAACCTTCCTTTTACATACCAAATCAATACGTATAAACAAAGCTAACTCCTGCTACACTTTCTAGTCATATCGACAGGACTTTTCACTATCGAACGGACGCACCGATTGATAGATTCATACTTATTAAATTAATATTTGATTGAAATACTACATGTATGTTCATGTATGAAATAAGCATTCAATAGGGGGAAAATCAATTATTGTAGTAATAAAACGATTTCTCGTGTAACCCAGTGTGCCTGTGGAGTCTGAGAGAGCGTTTTATCCTCTGACGAAGTCCCATATACATGTAATACATATATATATTACATGATTGACAGCACGTTATGGCGTTCATCGTCCCGTAAATACATAAATCCGTGTAGGTTGCCGTGTTGAATTTGCCAAAGATTCTATAAAACAGCCATCCTTGACTCGAGAAGGCACACGTTTAATTAATCAATTTATATCCGAGACGAGTTAGTAGCCTATTGGAGACCCATAGATTCCAGAATAAAGATCATTCATAGGACTGTAAATGCCATACATAGAGTGCCCGGTATATGACGTTCTTACTATGGTGACGTCGACAGTTCGCAATCAAGGTGGCTGTCCAATCTTTTGGAGTCAAAATCAAAACAAATATCGTCACCCGTTGAGATTCAGTACATAATGACACAATATGTATCATTGAGTTGACAATATGACTTGTCTATTTAAGTTGTCTTGTAGCCATAAACAAAGATACATACATGTTTTAATCACATAACTGCATTATATATAATATACATAAAATGTTATTGTTATTTGTTTTGTCGTCGTAGCCTTGCGACACGGGTCAAGGTAAACGTTCAGTAAGGTACACAGATTGACAAATCCAGACCCTCTCGGGGTACAAGGAACCCTGGTGGAGATTATGATACTCGGTGACTACAAGGAATCGTTTTATTGAACAGATTTAGTTTTTGATGCCAAAAGCCATATTTTTGTCATGACCTGATTCTCATTAAATAGGACTTCAACTTGATTTATTGAACTCTCTTTTCAAAAATATGATGAACAGAGAAAATGAGGAAGGCTTTACTTAGAAAAAAAAGACAGAAACAAAAACTGTTTTAATCATTTTACAATTGTTATGTACAGAAAATATTACTGAATTGTGTGAACCCTTGAGGGAATTGTGTGTAAAGCCTTCGTTATTAGATCACATCCAAAGTCATTTAATTTATGTCTTAGACTATGCAATCACGTGACCTTGTCCTGACTTGACTATATGTTATAATTATATCTAAAGAAATCTGAAGCTTTCTCCTGTCGAAATTTCTAGATCTGCATACAGAGTCGAGTCCCAATGTCGCCAGATACTACACAATATCACAAAAACCTGGCCATAATTACAACATACAGGACCTTTAGCGTAAGCTGGTGTTACGTACACATGTATTCAATCCCAAATTTCACAATTCAAATATTTACTTTACAGCAATTTCGAAATAAGTGATATTATATTACTGATGTCGGCCCGGTAAGTAGCGCACAAGGGGCTCGGGAGATTCCAACGTGGTCAGACAGATGAACCCCATACCTGTTCACGTGCGACCGCGCGGAAAATGAAGCCCCGGTCCTCTAGCTAAGAAAAGACGAGTTTTATACCACAATCATCATTGTTTATTTAATACGTAACACCATTTATAAAAGTAATGTAATATCATTGAAATGTGATGTGTATGTGCGGTATGCAACGTTGTACACCATGTATGTTTTTTGTTTGTACATCTTTTGTATATTGTAATGTTTAGCGATAAGTTGTATAAATAACTTAAGCTAATAAGGAAACTGAAACTGCGCCGACCGACCACCCACTAAAAACTGTGACGATAAAACTTTCATCTAACATTATGGTTACCAAGGAACTTAAAAATCTTTATTTGGATAGATACTCTTAAACAAAGCAATTTACACTGTAAATATTCCCTACCGTCACCTCGACCTAATCTTGCTGACCAATTTTCTATGGTCGACTGTACCTGTGGGTTTATGACGAAGATATTTAATCCATTTACCCTCTTAAATCGACAACGAAAGGTCAATACCCCACCAACCTCGGGTAATATGACATTCAATAATTACAGGTGTATTATGTATATTTTAATACAAATGTACTGAAGTGACCTATCGTTATTGATAAGACATTTTAATGTATCAGCAAATTTATTTTATAATTTTCTTCACATATTGTGATTAAATTACCCACAAATTATTAGAAATCTTATTCTAAGACAACACTTTACAATAAATATACCATCATAAAATGAGATTGTAAGCGTTTCAATGCAGCAGAAGGTGCTTCTTTTAAAAGTTATCGAGCCTTTAAGTTAACTATATGTTACTGTTAAAATGTTAGTCATTTCCGCGCATTCCTGTTCACCTGATTACACGCTCTGCTTCACAACAAACAAAATACCAGGTAAGCATTGTACGTGTATGTGTATCGTAAACAAGTATTCTGTACTTTTACAGGTATGACGTAGATACAGATACGTGCATGTACAGGTGTGCAGCAGAAAATTTTAGGCATAAAAGTAAATGTTCAGCTGTACTCCCGCAAGGCATGTCATCTCACCAAAACACATCCGCTATATGTCATAGGATAGACTTTCCCTCTCCCTCCCCCTCTCCTCCCCCAGGTGTTGCGTCATACAAAGTATACATTGCCGCACGATTGACCTTTTCAGATACCGTCGTCCGATTAAGGACATACCATTTGGTTATTGTGCAATGTTTTAGTATTCTGATGTAATGGACGACTATTAAATCAGTATTAACCTGTAGAGCGTAACTACGATACACAGGCACCTGTCACAATTTATTACGTTGTATAATTACGTGAGATGGCTGTTATAAGCATTAATTAGCTATCTATGATAGGTATCTTATTGTAATTTGTGACAGACACCTGTGCATAAGTTCATGAAAAGCCACTTCGCACGATTGGAACTCTCAATATGTTGGGAGGGAGTGTTTATAATTGAGACTTTTCCACGAAATCGGAATTAAGATACATGTATAATGTGCCATTATTCGAATCAAATTTGACCAGATGGGTTTTTAAATCTTACCGATTATGGTGTTAAACTGACGCGTTTTGGCACGTCCTGAATAATCAGGTCAGTGAAGAATAGGTCAATTAATTTTGAAAACCATCTACCTCAGTACATGACCTCACAGTCAGTTATCTGATATACAAACAAACAGAATTACACATTGTATAGACAGACCCCATGACAAGTATGAACTGATATAGGGAGTAATTTATCTTTTGGAGTCGAACCATTGAATTGTGAAATCGCTTTGCTTGTGTAACTCGCCTAAGGCTCTCGTTAAAAACAACACTCGGTTTGTGATATATATGGTATACACATGTACATGATAAATACCAATATCAACAGTTTGTGTATTGTCACAATTGTGTTTATCTATCAGCGAACAATATCCGTTACCTTAGAGCTATTTTAAGACTGGCCCCCTCCAAAGTAACTTGTGTCTGGTAATTAACACCCAGAGTTAAACGTATCCTTAATATGTACTGTACTATACTATAACACCTCAACTCTGGATGTTAATTACTAGACAAAGGTGGCTTTGTCTCCTTAAGTAGTAGCTGGTGGTGACCTCAAAGATCAACATACGAGAACAAGCTCAATAGGAGGAAAAGTATTGATCTCGCCAATAAAAACGACGTCACACACTACGGTCACGATCTGAGCTACCCGAGTAATGCCAATAGCCCCTATTAGGGATCGAACCACACGCCACTGATCTCAGTCACGGAAGGTCTGCTGGTCCCGTTTTCTATCGGCAGAGTTACCGTGGTCTTTTAAATCAACTGGATAATTCATATGCCGATGAATGAGATTAATCTGTAATTTCTTGGCTTAATACGATGAACATTTTTTTATCGATGATAAATGATTAAAAGTGCTGTAGGCTGGTATTTAATGGGGCGCGTGCCTAATCTCGATTCCGGAGGACTGTTTATATATTAATGAACGGAAAGGTCGAATGATCAATCGTATTCGGTTATTGATTCCGAGAACTTATTAATTTGTTTTGAGAGAAAGTTCCGGTTTTCATTCGAAAACACGAAAACAGGAAGATCAGTGAGACATAACGTGCTTGAACATCAACAGCTTTTTATGTGCATGTTTTCGTTTTGTAGGATTGACTTGTGCATGGCTGTGAATTGATTTTTAAATTTTAGAATTCTAATTACAAGAATATTTCACAGAAGACATCCGACGAGTTCTGGTTTGATAAGACTTAAATATAATATCAACATAATTCATTCTGAAGTATTTTTCTACAGAATTTAATACTGCTCTTTACACATCTATACAAGTATAAACAGCGTAGATTTTTGCACCGCGAACTGTAGTTAAACTGTGGTGTCCGGATATTTCATAATACATTAACCAGGTAATTATTACAATAATTATTAAAAACAAGAAATATCCTTAAAAAAGATAAATGGCATAGTTTTAATGCTGGTGGTTTTATAATGTAAAACTGCTGGTAAAAAAAAATAACGAACTAATTAATAAATGCGTTTTAGCCCGGATAACAAAATTATGTCAGTTTGAACTATTTTTGGTGATAGTAAGACTGCATTTGAATCAGGAATATAATTTCATTAATATGTCATTTAAATAGATACATCCACTTATTCAGTTTGCATTCAATCTTAACTTTGTTTCGTCTTTAACTGCATATCTACATTTTGCATTTACCTCTACGTTGACCAATCACATACTTCATATTGACCAGTAACGCCACCTTCCGCGTCATATCCGGGGCCAAAAGAAAATTATACGGCTATGCCGAAAAACATCATGATTAAAACAGTGTTCGTGCATTTCAGTTTTCCGAAACACCATATGCCGAACTATATGGTACAATAAAGCTACACATCTATAATCCACCATTATAGTATATCAGACTGTGACTCGGCAACAAAATCACTGGAAATACTAAAAATAAAATCATGATTTGAAGTTTTTTATGGTTGTGGCGACACATGATCGTTGATAATGAAGTATGCCGATAGGTTTACTAGAGACACACAAACGCCTATTTGAGGAGCCATTCAAAATCACTCTTTTGGTAATTTGAACAAATATGGACAGCGTCAGCCAAGGTCATTATACTTTCTTTATACAGGGACAACTCATAAAAGTAATGAATCACTCCTTACTGTCATAACACTGACACTGTCTTTTTGTTTGCTTTGGTTGGGATCTTTTTTTTTTGGGGGGGGGGGGGGGGGGGGGGGGGGGGGGGTCTTTATTTTCGACAAACCGAAGGTTAGAGATTGTCAAAATACTGATCAGGTCAATTTGCGGACTGCTCTTCTCAATTGCTCCAATGATATTATGTTCAATACTTTGCTGAACATAACAACGAAACGTTTGAATTGATGGGCAAAGAACCGAAGATTGCCGGCCGCTAAGGACGGTCTTTGGTCAAAATTTAGATTAATGAATCATTAATCCGAAGGTTTCTGGAGTTTACTTGATCTTTAAAAACTCCTGCCGTTGTGAAAAGGGGTTAAAAATCCGACCTAGGGGGGTATAGGAACTTCGTCGTATACTTAAACTTATACATGCTCACATTTCGATCAAAGCTAGTATGTATATTTATATTACGATATTTCGTCAATTAAGAGCAACGCTGAAACCTGATTTAGCACCATTCCCTACGCCAAGGTAGAACGGCTTTCGATTTGTGGAAATACGTATTGTGTTCTGGCAAACTCCTATGTGTCTTTACTATTGATATACGGACAACCTGTTGCTATATATTGCATTTGTATTGGCAGACGTATTTTTACGTGAGGTACTTACGTGATGTTTGTCAGACACTGAAAGGTTCCAGCAATATTGTCCTCGTCTGTCTCGCGTTCAACGTCTCTAGATCTGTCGGCGAATTACGACGGATATACGGGCCGTGTCCCGAGTGTACCATCCACTCCTATTTTAGAGTAACATGTCTTATTCATTTAGACGTTTGTCGATATAGCTGTCGATACTTTGGGATGAAAATTGGGATGAAAATGGGGGGGGGGGGGGGGGGGGGGGGGGGGGGGGGGGGGTGCATGGTGATAAGCTAATTTTTGAAATCGAATACATATCATTTTTTGACATATACCTTTTTATTTGCTTTCTGTGTTTTCCTTAAACATCCTAAATGAATTATCTAATTTATGTGGATTATGAAATCTAGTTTTAATAGTCTCTACAGAGCCCCAGTGCACCGTAAGGCGTTTATAAATACATCGAGACTGTAAAGACGGATTAGATTCATACCAAGGTCTCCATACAGCCTTGCATTACTCCAGAACTCATTCATTTTTTTATTTTTCACACGCACATCAGACTCTGATACGGAAAGACTGACGAGCCCCTGTCAGATTGGCTCGTGGTAGGAAGTGTAATATTTTCGAATGATATATAAGGTTTAATAATTGAATTGGAGCAAGGAACCAATAACAACGAAACAACATAGTTTTGTTTTTATTTTTAAACTCTTAATTGCTGCCAGTGGACATTCTCTGTAACTCGAAGCCAACTTGTCATTTATAACAAAAACGATCTGATGTACTCTAATCAAATGCAACCGACATGTATTTTATTTGTAAACTTCGTATGATAATCAAAACACAAGTAACAATTCGGCTAATTCCGTATTATTAATAAATTCCGGAATTAGTCGAAGTTAGTCGACACACAGCAATCGGAAAATTACTCGGGCCTTTCCGTTAAATAAGGCACGAGTGTTTTTCAGTTGTTACAGTAAAATGCTTTCTCGTGATAGTGCACCTATGCACAGCTTCTGACAAAGTCTGTAAGCGACTTGGTGTTGTATTACTGTCATACCACTGATGGCGGACCTCTCTACGTTATGTTGGCATTCTCTTAAACGTTGTTAAATATCACTACCCCTGTCAGACAATTTTTTCCCCTACACATGGTAAACATTTCCGTGAAAACAGTTTGCATAGTTATGAAAAAATAAAGATCTGATATACTGTAATTAAAATGCAATCGACATGTAATTTATTTGTAAATTATATATAATAAACACTACTAGCAAGTATCACCCAGAACAGATTCTTGGATAGCGAGATCAATAGAGTTCCGTGAAAACAGTTTGCATAGTCTACGCTGCAATATTAAAGCGAATTTATTTTTGTTAGCTTGTTGTTTGACAGAATTATATTACAAAATCATTTTCTCGTGTTCGACATTATGTAATCGTCACTATGACAACAGACGAGCACCTTTATGTACAGAATCAAGAGCCGGGTCGAGAAATGTTTGCGCAATGAAAACAGGAAAGAGCACAGGTAGCGTTTGCGTCAGTTCTCAGGATCACGTGTGCGCTTGTCATCTTTGCCGTTAGTATAATTTACTCTATGTTTGATTATGTCACGTGATTATATCGGAAATTGAAACAATGTCAATATTGGCTGTTGCGTCGACTGATGTTTCAACACTTGAAATGGTGTAACTAGATCAGGGAGGCTCGAGAGTTTATCCAAATGATGTTCATTTTATTCTGATGACGTATTCAGAACACATGTCAGTATCGATCTTCGCTGAGAGCACTGCGGCAGGTCACTCAATAAATGAAACAGACTACTAGTTACACCTATTAAATCATAATATGGAGATAAGCACACAATACATGTCAATAATCATAAAACTAAATAAACTGCTTTAACAAATGAAATATCACATATCATATAAACGTGTTTTTTTGTTTGTTTTTTTTTTAACTTTTTTTAAAACTTTTTTTATTATTATTAAATAACCTACATGCAGTATATCCGGCAATATTTTCAGTGTTACGTTCTTCCGTAAATTTCCATTTCGTTGCTGGTTTTGTGTGCTGTACTTCCGGTGGGGGGAAAAGGGATTTCAAAATTTTCCGTTGGAGTCCTGTAATGTATGGTGTATTAGCAACTTCTGCGTCTATCTTACTAATTCAAACCACAGTAGATGGTATTTTCTCTAGGTCTACGTATAAAACCACATACAGTTCGTGTCCGGATTTAAAATAAAGTCAAGAGTAGAAAACAAGTGCCCAACATACTCCATTTATAGCCAAGAGGTTCCAGGACCCAAAAGACATAATACTGATGAGATCGTAACGGACATATTGGTCCGCCCTGCGGTACTCCATTGTTATTGATAAACAATGGTGTCTTTGATTAATATTTATTATTTGTATGAAAACAAGAGAATTAATTAATAAAGTATTTAAAGGGAATACATGAAAGTGAAAGCAATACAAGATGAAAACAAGACTTGTTGCGAGGTTACGTTCTGTTAGAGAAATGAACACCCGGACTCTTACAGTCCTGGTAATTCTACAGTAATGGTAGAGATAATTCAACCACAAAGATGATGAAATATTAAACAATGCACTCTTATTGAGTATCTTTCCTACAGTCATTGTTGTAAATTTGTATAGAATTGCTATACGATTTTGATTTGCCGGCAGTAACAAGGCAAGTGTACAAAATGTACTGTTGTATGAGGTTAATGCTCTCTTGAGTTTAATAGCTGGGTAAGTAGCACACCCTTGCGTGTTATCGCGTGATGTCTTATCAGCAGCTTTTGATGTGACAAAACGCGGATCAAGGTAAAATACAACACCACGACTGGGAATGTTTTCTTGATTTAAACTGGGGTACTTTAAGGTTTGGGTGCGTCAAGGTTTTGTGATGAATCTTATCTTTTTATTTATATTTTCTCGCATATTCCAAATTAATAATCATGTTAACAGAAATTTCAAAATATAGACATGAATGCCACCCGGAAGTATATCTGTACGGTGATATACGCTGGGAGACAAATGATACCCATTACAACTCCTCTTTATGGTTTATCATTTGAACGAGTTAGATAAGTTGGGCCTGAACGTCACCTTTCGGTGACGGAGAGTAAACAAGGAGGGGCACAGTAGGCGTAACATGTAGTTATATTATTAGCCAAAAGGTTATCAAATGTAGTACGATGCACTACCGGTCCAGCTACCCGATATCTATTTAAAACAGTTTCCTATTCCTCGGCCTTGTGATTATATCGGGAAGCTGTGCTGTCGTGGTTGTGTCCTTGGGCCAAACACTTTACCGTAATTGTTGTGGATGGCATTCGACGGGCCTCCCGCATGTTGTTCAGTGAAGTAGTCACCAACTACTACAAGGAGAACCGCCTCAAAATGAGTCTGTCTGTTCATGGGGCGATACACCCAGCAACAAATAAACAAAGCAACGAATTGATATTGTATGATATCAAATCATACTTGTATGTAGAGAGCGATGTCAAGTCTTATTTAGAATTAAACAGTTTAGAGGAACTTAAGTTGGCCATCGCACACATTTTATTAATAATAGGGGAAAACATCTGTGTGATTTATATTATTGCCATTGAATCTCGCTGCTATAAAAAAGGCAGAAAAGTGCAATGCATGCTTAAAACTAAATCAGCCCACATTTTGTAATTTATATAGATATTATATGCTCCACCCTCCATGCCAGTTTCGTTTCATTGCCTTTGGGTTAAAGGTAGTCCCAAAGGTATTGGCGGGATTTTGATAATTAGGTTTATAATGGAGGTAAAATTATAAGAAAATAAAAATGATAGCAAAGTCAATGTTGATATCACTAGATAGGAATGTCATTGTTGATGTCACTAGATAGCAATGTCAATGTTGATATCACTAGATAGGAATGTCATTGTTGATGTCACTAGATAACAATGTCAATGTTGATATCACTTGATAGGAATGTCAATGTTGATATCACTAGATGTCAATGTCAATGTTGATATCACTAGATAGGAATGTCAGTGTTGATATCACTAGATAGCAATGTCAATGTTGATATCACTAGATAGCAATGTCATTGTTGATATCACTAGATAGCAATGTCAATGTTGATATCACTAGATAGGAATGTCAATGTTGATATCACTAGATAGCAATGTCAATGTTGATATCACTAGATAGGAATGTCATTGTTGATATCACTAGATAGCAATGTCAATGTTGATATCACTAGATAGCAATGTCATTGTTGATATCACCTAGTATGAATGTCAATGTTGATATCACTAGATAGCAATGTCAATGTTGATGTCACTAGATCGCAATGTCAATGTTGATATCACTTGATAGGAATGTCAATGTTGATATCACTTGATAGGAATGACATTGTTCATATTACCAAACTATATACTATTACTTGTACAATGTAATTGTAATTTATGACACTTCTCAGTAGATAAAAGGTCAAAGTTGATGTGAGTTACAGATAAAAGGGTCAAAGTTGATGGCACTAGGTCATAGTCAATGTTTATGTCCGTACATGTAGGTGAAAGGTCAAAGTTGATGCCAATACAAATCTGATTGAAAACATTACATGTAAGCTTTATTCTTCAAAACTGTTTTAACACAACAGCAAAATAAATGAACGCTCATGACTTCCAAGTCTGGTGCATATGTACGCATGTGAAGGCGCTTTATTGTTGACGTTGGAAATTAATATACCTCAAAGTCATTTTCGCTGCTCATATTATACCGAGGGCGATATACAGGACGGAAATATAAAGAGTATCAGTTTGAGAACAACACAATAGGCGTGCACCAATATACAGACTATAGGTAGAATATATGTAACTATAGACAAAAGTGAGGTGTCAGTAAACAGTCGTGTAATTCGTAGTATGTAATCAATATCGAACGCGACTCAAAGCGTTGACACGTTAAGTATGGGATTTTATCAAAGCCTAGCGAGTTATTTAATATACTGGTTTTGGTGTTACATGTTAGTAAGATTGCAAAACTGTCGATATATATATTTTTGAATTGGTTTATAACTTAAGACAACTATTTCAAACACTACTACATTGTATATATATACATTTTCAGCTTTGAATTTAGTTTTTGGTATTGTACTTTTGTACAATATACATCAACACTGTAACTCGTACAAATGTTACAACTGAGTTTCCGCTATGTCATGATGAGACCGATAATTAAAGACAAACGGGGTCTGGTTTACAGTTAACGATTTCAAAATCTATTTATGGATACATAGCCCCAATTGTAGCATTCTGATTGAGCTTTTCTTGAAAACCATTTATCTATCGACTATCAAACTTGTACATGTATGATTTCATTTTGTATATATTCGCAAACATTCTGTTGGGTTTAGAAAGATAACTATTTTTGTAACATGTTGCTAAAAATCCAAACTGAATAAAACTTTCGGAAAACGCGGACCTTAAAAAAATTGAGAAGTGGTAAAAACAAGCGGATAACAGATTATTTATCATTATAAAGAAAAGTGAGAAAAAAAAAAAAATAAATGTGTTAGGTTAGTTTCTAAATGAACCAGTCTTGTACATCCACGAGTTTCATTCAAATCAAAACATCGCTTCTTTAAAGTTTTTGTTGTTGATTTTGTGCACTGATAGCATAAGATTATATTCAACAAAGCTTATACAACAGCAGAAACTAATTGATATAGAGCTATACGATATATAGATCTAGAGCTACTGAATGGCTGTACTTTAGACGCTTATGTGTAATGTAATTCAAAAAGAAGTAACTTAAACATTTATCGCGAAACGATCAACATGATCAAACGGCTTTAAACAAGATAAATCCGGTGAACATGTTTACGATTACGATCGGCTACAGCCAAGGAGAGGCAGTGAAGCTTCTTGAGCAGTGGATGTAGTCGAGACGTTCGATAATAATCGTTCTCATCACAAAGCATGCAGACATTGTAGCCCTTTGCTCTCTCTGTTCCGCATATTTATTGAATTAAGCACGCGTACTTTTTTATACATGTATATGTATTTGCCACCTGATCCGGATGCAAAGGTTGGCATCCGACCCAGCTGTTGGTGTAACCTTAATATATATCAGACACGAGCTGATTGATTAGAATATCGACAATTCGCATTTTCAGGTCAATAAAGAGATTTAATTGGTTTTGAAATCTCGACTGTTCATGACAGGTTTTCTGTTGTTATGCAGTAACAAGTGATGACATCTTTACAGATGTATTCGATTTTCGATCTCGTGTTTGAGTAGTTAACAAGTCAATTGACGGGTATAGCCCGGAGGCTGATGCTATAGGAAGCCATGGTAAACAGGCCAGCGCTGGTCAATATATGTGTTATTGTTTTACATCCAGTCGATAAAACGATATCGATCGAGGTCCACACCGGGTCGTAAGTTTCTACAGTAATGTATCTACTGTCTGGAGGAGACCATACCCAACCGCTGTACTTTACGTGATACATGTGCTCTTTGAAAACTATGTACTGTAGTATATTTTTCTCATTTGGACGCCCTCACCAGCCCGTATGAAAATATCTGATTTGTTTTTGTAAGATACCAATTACATTGTGGTCCAAAACAGAAATATGTTCTAGTTGAAGAGATAAATGACTTTGTGTTTTTTTTTAAGTTACATAATAGTAGTGTAGAGACAATGAAGCATGCAATGTTCACTTATCTAGATATCGCTCCGCGTTACCACATTATCAGCTAGCCCGAGTTTCCTCTGGCCCTGACACCATGTCTGGTGTAGGTGTCAGGGTCAGAGGAAACTCGGGCTAATTATTAGCTAGGGTCTTGCATGTAAACTTATAAGAAAGCAAAATGGAAATAAATAAACGACATTGTGAATCAGATCAACAAATTAAGTACCGAGGTACGTAATCATAAATATAGGAAATGTATCTGTATTTATTTTTTTCACAATGAAAGCATGATAAACAGTAGCTTTGTGCACGGGTGGATTCATACCCGGCCGCAATGTTTGTTTTCATTTTACCATGGCAGCCACGAAAATGTCAGTGACATGTAACAGACAAGCATGCAAGCTGATTGTTATCAGGTAATCAGCAGCCAGGTTCGGAATAGCTAACACGGATATCAAAACAACCTGTGTCAACCACACCATGTGTTATAAACACTGAAGGTAGCACATTTTAATGTATATCGGTTACATGGATGGGTTACGATAAAATGTCTTACATTTCTATCCTGCCAGCAGTAGGCTTATCGGAATATAAACGGATGCAATAATTATATCGTACGCTGTGTTGCAATATGATCCCTTTTGTTATTTTGTTGTTTGCATAATTTCATATTTTTTGCATATTTTCATATTCTTTGGCAGAAAACATTAGTAAACCGACTATTTACTATCGCCTTCTTGTCGAAACACATTAAATGGTACATCAAAGTTATTAAACTTCGAAGTTCCCTTCAGTATCTAATGTGTTTTAAAGTATAATCTTACCCTTTTTTCGCCCAAAGCCAGTGATGGAAAAACTGAATACATGCTGTGAGTTATGAAATTATATCATGTTCAGGTGTATAAGATTTTGATCGGACGAATAAATAATTATTTGAGTGATGGATCCCTAAGATTCTTCGAATTGCTTAATATTACCTGCTCAGTATAATTCAAAATGTTTTATAGTAATTGCTAAACCCAGTATCGTTGATTACATATAAAACTCTATTCACATACTTTATACTTACCTAAAGAATTATTTTCATCATATAAGTATATATTTATATTCGCATTTTACAAGTCCGTATAAAAACTATATAAAAAAGAACTTTCGTTCCATCTTATATTTAACATACTAAGTCTGTATTATTTGTACATCTAACTTGCCAAGAGAGATCAAATCATTTTTATGAATGCTGGCGAATTAATAAATGTTTTCAGTACGTGTGGTGAAGTGGACAATGTATTGACGTACAGTTCGTAACCCTGTACCTAGATATATATGTGGCCCAACATACCGTTCTGTCTGTATGTTTATCTATAATCTCAGTCTTTTCATCACTCTACACACAAGAGTGCCGTATTTCAATGCCATTTCACTCTTTAAAAAAGTCAACGTTGTTTATATCGTTCAATGCGTTTTCAATAATGTTCTGCGGTGCGTAACGGAGACCAAACTTGTTATAACTACCTAGCGACGGACAGGTCTCCAAAATAAATAAGGTGGTAACATAGACTGGTCCATAATTATAAATCATGAGGACTCCGTAATACCGCAATATAATCACAAATTGAAAGGCTTTCAGAGTTTTTCTTTTAAAGGGAACATAAAACATTTTGAAAGCATTTTGTTTAAAAATAACTTGCACATGAATAAGGCAGGTGATGTGGTCAGTGAATTTGAACATGTAAATATCATTAATGCATGCAGTTAGTGTGTTCAATGATAATATACAAGTCAACACTTTAATTGCGGGGGGGGGGGGGGGGGGGTCGGTACAATGGTCTCGCATTTCATGAATTAGTTTAAGCATTTGAACTCGCACTTCATCTTCAATGAAAATCAGAGCGATATTATGCCTTTTTACAACCCCGTTTCAGTAGCTTCAGAACAATTGCAGATAAAATATTTTTATCATCTATATTAAAAATATCTAAAATCTTTACGTTTTACGATAGAACATTTCATGACATATACATGTGAATACCAATATACTTCAGGGTATTATTTTATGACAATGTTATTATATTCTAATATGTAACATTATTTTATACAATACAGATAATCACGTGTTATTGCTTAATGCATTCAAGTATTAAGGACAGGATAAATTTTAACTCAAAATTAAAAAAAAACAACTTAAGATTTGCATGTAGACTCTTGAAAAAGTACAAAGAGCATTAGTGTTCCAGGTCGGTCATCAACGACACCCACCATACAAATCTAGGTCATATCTCACAATAGGAGATGACAACGGTACCATTGGGTATCTGTCTACGAGAATCAGACACGTCGGACTTGATTTCGCGCAAGCAAATATCATATTTTCCAATGAGATCATGATGTCAGCCATGAAACTGTCCAATGGTCTTCATCAACCTGCATCTCTCGAAACCGTGCCTTGTTATTTAATCCTTCTGTTAGTAGTCAACATCTGCTACGGAAATCGTGAAAACGGAAATAACTCATTGGATAGCGAATCAACTAGGACAGGTAAACAGCATAGGTAGGAGAAGCAGGAATGCTACTAACTTGAAATGGAAAATTAACAATTGGGAAATTGAAATTATTACACTCCAAGCTTAGTTGTAAGCTGTCTCTGCTGGTAAAGCAAAGATCGAGGTAAGCCGCTGATGTTGAAGAGTCTGAAGTTTCTTCGATCTCAAGTTCTACATGGTATATCTGACCAACACGACCAATAAAGGTTTTGGTATTACATCGTTAATACACATATAGGTGAAATTGAAGGACTTTGCAAGGTCTCAACACATCGTTAATACACATATAGTTGAAATTGAAGGACTTTGCAAGGTCTCTGATACCTGCTGTGATAAAAGTAAACCAAATGGGCTAAACAGAGGCGCACAACCTGTCCCCATGGATATGTCACTAGTCTGTTGTCGGTCAGAAATTCAATCATCTTCAGTGTCTTTTATATTGGCAATAGTACGTTTTTCACAGTTTGTATCTTCACCTTACCACAAACGATAGTACCACAAACGATAGTTTTTTTAGAAACATTTTCCATTGTAACAAGGCACATTTTTGATGGATTTGGATTGGGTATTGTATGATGTATATAGTATAGAATACTCTAGAATGTTATGACAATGACAGAAATACCATCAGTTATTTTGTAACCGGGTCGAACAATAATGGCAATGAACATTCTGGTTTGATCCTATCAAAATGACCATTGTGGGCATTTAGTGGACTATGTATATACCAAATGGTGTTTTTTGAGTGACACATGATAAGTTTTATTATACTAAATAAGGATTTTGTTTCCCAGTTAAAATATCCTTTGTTTCCTACATTGAGACGAATTTAAAACAAAATTAATAAAAGTGTTGATACAAGTAAGAAAACTAGGTCATCAAAATGCTTTGATATACATGGACATGTATGTCATTATGCATGTAAATATACTTTATGTGTGGATAATGTATACAGGTATATCCGTTTGTATAAAATATCATAACACGGAAAACAGATTCAAGTCAGAGTACGTGACAAACGTCGCTGACTTGTCTAAAATTAAATCAGATTGCTGTTGTGAAATCTAGGTCGATCTGTACCAAATATTTTTCTTGTTGCTACTAGAGACCTCAGTTGGGTTGACCGTGACTGGCATTGTGTACCTCGGTAATTTACATACCTGGCTTACGTAAGAAAACTCTCTTGACATTGAAGCAACTTGTGAATGAGCTATATATAGTTGATGTTTTAACCTGTGTGTTGTTTACGTGTTTATATTAACCGAAAATAGACAGGAGTGGCGACGGGTGGATTGTTTCGAAGTGCCTGGGCCGTCGTCTGAGTCGTAACAATCATTTTCTGAACTGGAATTATTTGTGTTATATTATTCATTCATTTATTTTTTTACAAAATGAATCAGAATTAAAAAGGAAGAATTATCAACTTCCATCCGGAGTTGTAGATTAATATGGTTGGTTGCCTACGTACATTTTCTACATTTTCTGCATGTTATACATGTAGTTTTTATTCTGTTTTATGTTATTATGTCACAATACATGCTTTTATCTAACTGTATCAGATATTGCTTTTGTTTTCTTTATCAACTGTTAAATAAATTTCATATGATATAGCCACGAGTGTAAGAATCTATTTATCACATAACTATTTATGAGAATATAAGCAAACAAAAACTTTCAATTTTCGTTTCTATATAAGACAGGCGAAATCCGGCTCGGATGGGATGTTTCCGCCTACCCTGATAATCATGCGACGTCACATATGTTTTATGACGTCACAATATTGTTATTACATAAATGTCTCACGATATTTATTAAATGGCCGTATAACACGACAAAACGGGCCAGTTATGTGATAAATGTTCTTATAAAGTTTCTACGTTATCTACTTCAGCAATGAACAGTGGTTTTAATATAGTTATAGTCGATACGGAAGCAAGATGTATGGTGGGCAAATGTAGCATGGGAACCCTAACGGGTACCAATGTCATTTGCCCACCATACATATTGCTTCCATATCGACTATAACAACATTAAAACCACTATTCAATACTTATATTTACATTGTCTTATCATTTTCGTCAACTTTGAAAATAACTAAACCAAAACAAAAAAAAATCCCGCCTTTTTTAATGTCACATGACCCACTGGGTGTTATAGCCTGAGGCACTGGGTGTTATAGGCGTATGGTGGCAACTGCCTCTTAGCATTGTGTCAATGGGGGAAATGGGGAGCAAATGTAAATATTATTTAATGACGACAGCGATGCTTTAACGTATCGCAGATCAATGATACATATCGACAACAAACATGACACAGTATTTCTATTCTGTACGCCGATTTGTTATTCGTTACTTGAGATTGCCGATCAGCTATTACTCAGATTTTAAGTCGATGGTGTCATATAAAATCGCAAATTTCCTCAAATTCTGATTTGTCAATCTGAGATATTAATACTGACACACCTTTCACTCCAGTTTCGAGGAAATATCTTACCTACGTAGGAAGGTATGTATCTTATTCGTAAACATAATTCATACCTTACGTAAAATGATGGAAGAAGCTCCCTCTCCCACACCTAATAGATAACCTTACTAATTAATAAAGGTTGATGACTCAATGTAAATGTTCCCGGATATGTACATTTAATATTCATGAGGCAGGTAGAAAATGTACAGGTGACTGCCTGTTCTTAGGATGTTTACATGGATGTTTACATGGAAGTACATGTCATTAACCATACTAATAATTCATAAGAGACGTAATGGGTTTAAAAGTCTTAAAATAAATGAGAAAAATCGAACACTTTAAAGCGTTATCTTTATAAATGAATTATTATCGGTAACACTATCATTACATTCAATGTACTTTATCTTTTTATATTTGAGTCTATATATATATCTGATAGATATTGCATAATGAACAGGGTCACTGTACAAGAAAGCGCAAAAGGAAACAAGTAAATAAAATCTTCTACGAGGTACAACCGGCGTTGTTATTTGTGAATTGTTGTGACGACAGCCCGTCTAGTTTGTCAACACACAAGCAGACAAATATATGTAGAAAAAACATTAAACACAATAGTGCATACAATTATATGTAGAAAACAATTAAACACAATGGTCATTGCTCCTATAAATAGATTCGCATACCCGAAACATCGTGTTACAAAGTGTTAACATCGTCTTAACATCATGGTAACATTGTGTTAACAGCATAACATCATGTTAACACTGGTCGTTGATCAAAGAAAAAAAGATAGTATTACTACAAGTGTCATTTTAGAATGCATCAACCTTACACGGAGAGAATAGACGTTTAAAACGCTAGCAGATAAGCAGAAAAAAAAAACCTGGCAAATTATCGCAAGCATAGCGATATATATGAAATTGATGTATTGTTTTGCCTTTGACGAAACGACAGTTGAATAAACGTAATTCTGTATATGACGGGGCTACAATGTAAAATAAACCGACATTATTTTAGTATAAATGTTTTAGATAACAATGCCGTATACTTATATCGAAATACCATGTCAGTGTTTATGTGTTTATAATGGGTTTGTCATTTTATAAAATCCATTCATCTTAAATAAACGCATGTTTTGCATGTATGCCACTATGCGCGTCAATAACGAAATTATTATGCAATGTCGCTTTTTCCGATTAGGCTGCCGACTCCCATTAGCGCCATCCGTACTGTAAATGGACTCTGACATATATATTTGTTTGGTTGGTTGTCTACGGACTTCGTCTAGTAACTAGTAAACATATAATTGCACAATGACACCCCTTAGTTTTCGTATTTTAACATTTTTGCGAAATATTCTTTTCATATAACAACAGAAAACGATGGGTTCTCGTTTTGCTTAGCGTAGATACAGATTTTTTCTACTTTCCTTTGTTTTAAATAAATACTAAATAAACAGTTTTACAGTTAACCGTTGAATATCTTATTAAGAGTCTCACTCTTAAATAGATGTATAGCGATATTTATGTTTTTCGTGTAATAGGAAGATAGTAAATGATTCGACAACATTGCTTATTTAATCTTCATCAACAACAGCTAACTTTATCTTATATTTTGTCCTCAATTTTTCAGGTCTAAATTTAGCAGTATTTCGTGGAGAAGATGGTGAGAGTCACGTGCTTGATGCCTACTGTCCCCATATGGGAGCCAACCTGGGAATTGGCAGTAGGGTGGTCGGAAACTGTATTGAATGTCCCTTCCATGGCTGGCAGTTCCGCGGGAAAGACGGAAAGGCAACTAAAATCCCATACGCTGACAAAGGTAAGGTTTCGAAACTGTGACATAACATTAAATCATCATTTCTTAGAAATAACGTGTGAAAATAATAAGAATTCCATGACATGAAATGATCGATAATCAGTACTTTTCCTACAATTCCGGTGAAACTGTATACAATGTATATATTTACGATATATACAAAGATAAAGTTTAAGGATATATGAATAAGTGTATTTACCATTATGTACAAAGTTTGTACCTGGCGTTTTTAACTTAACATTTATAAGTTACATTTCATGCATTTTCATTGTAAACAAAACAAAATCTCCAAATGGGGGATATAAAGATTGATGTATATGTAACCTCTTGTTCCACACAAAGTGTGGTTAGCTGAGTGAAATAAAATCATTGAAAATCACTGGCATTGTGGTATTAAGAAGTCTATCAGCTAAATGATTTAACTCATTTCCGGGACTGATAGCCTTCAGAGTTTACAATGTACACTTGGTTTACAGAGAAACAATCACTAAAAACTAGAATGAAAGAAGCATTTAATCTGTATCTTTGATAATGTATCCCACCTTTATCACAACCTATAATCAATATCGACAATTTATTTTATTAACTCGCGAGAAATGACGTTTTTTCTCTAGCCTCGAGATTACTGGACTCGGCTTATGTCAATTATTGGTAATCATGGTGACACCACTTCTCTTTGCGTATTTTGTTACATTTTTATAAAGTACTCTTGTAAACGTCAAAAACTTAGAAGTGTCAAACATGTCTTCCAAATGAAATATTAATATTCAGCTTTCGACACACCTCGTTTTTATTGCATAACGTAACAGATTGTCATGAAATGTTGAAACTTGTTAAAATCCTATTATCCGTTGACGGTTCGGAATTTCCTTAACTACAATATTTAAATCTCTTTATGTCATGCGAAACAGATACTCGAACAAATGATTAGTACATGTATAATGAACATTTAAATCGGGTTAAGTATCCGTGCAATGGTATTATTAGGTATTATGTATGTATATTTAAATCTGATTAAGTAAGTAAAAGTCCCTTGTACGATATCCAGTCCAATATGGTTCAATATGTCCACTGATTGATAAAATCACACCCTAATAAAGTCTTATTCAAAGCGAATAGTTACTGCTCTTAACTGAATTTTTATAAACCATTTGACGTATATTACTATTATATAAACACCGCCATTCATTGTGTCACCGCTTAATCTGTTTAAATGCTACATTTGACCTTAGTCTTCATTTGTGGTCAGGTCAAAAAGTGGTTGCATATAACATGACATTGTGTACTTTAATACATTTCATTAAATAATCATGTTATTGATAAAAGAACTGAAGACTGTACTTGTTTCTGAATCCGATCATTTTCATTTATGTTGCTGTACTACATGTTGTATCGAATCACAAATAAAATACAATTTAAACTAAAGAACTGAAATTAATTACACCAGTAGCTGTTTTAATGCTTATTAAACTTTCACATTTTTATAAGCAGTTATGTTATCAATAGTTCAGAACGCGTTCAGATTTTTTTTTTTTTTTTTAACATATTAAAATTTTTTGTTTTCTTACTTTAGTATTTTGCTCAGAAATTCGAAAATAAAAACTAGGAAATATATGGGTTTCAACAACTTTGAAGTGTCAAGTATTCAACGATCCGTATTGATCTTAATACCGATCAGGCGCAATATATATTTCTAAGGAAAACAAACATGTGAAGTCAATATTACATTTATTCATAACGATGTACATGTCTACATTTGCGGCGCCCTGGGCAGGTTAACTGTATGTAGCTGATATTGAATATACATCAAAATAACCGTGGGCTTAAGATCAGGTGCCAAGAGACCTAACGTCAGCAACTCAATTATTGGTCAAGCACAAGTCGGCTGGCTATAGACGAGATCAGAAGTGGAATTGGTTCAGAAAATACCTCGTAAGATGGTTCGGCGAAAAGAGGAAATATAAATAAAACAGCTAGGTGCTGATTGTCTTTTACCGATACGAACTGATACGATGTGTTTGGATAAAAAGGGGTTTAATCAAACAATGATAATGTTGAGATTTGGAGATATTTTTGTCTTTTATCACAATTTTGGGCATTGGCGACATATACAGTTGTATGAGGTTGATGAAGACTTAACGTTTCAACAAAGTACATTGTATATTTGTATTCTGTAAAAAAAGACCTGACTTAAAAGCTAACTAGTAAAATATTTATAAACCACTTTTGAATAATTGCTACTACCAAGGAAAGAAAACATAATGATGTAGTCGTTACATTTGTGGTATTTTAATTGAAAAGTATTTCCATAGAATTACATGACAAAGATATGTAAATAAGTATACCAATTTGCCAAAAACAAAAAACAAAAACAAGAAACTGCGGTAATATGCATGCGAATTTATGTAGGAGAACTAAGAGGCAATTGATTCTCAAAACGTGTCCAAGGGGTTGTTTACTACTACATTAGAGAATTTATTTAGGCCATTACTCAAATATGCTTTGTATTATTTCAGCTTCGTAAATTATAGACGTATTTTGGCAGCATGCGATGTGTTAGCGACCTTTGTTAGTGATGTCTGCATATACACCCAAAAATGTTAAATGCTTGTGTCTATTCAATGTCACAAATCCCACATGCATTGTGCAAGTTGTACATGGGAGTTACGAGGTCGAAATCAGTGATCATGATGTTCAGTCCCTTCGGATACGCCACGAAGGTCGTTTCCAGACGCAACAGGGAAACAAACAAACGAAATATCGGTGTATAAGTTTGTCAATGAAAAGGTTAAACCTACGTCGGTAATAAAACCCAATCAACTTTGTCCCGATATGATAATAGGTCTAAATCATGATTTGCAATCGCTAGATATTTCTAAAGACCGGTGATTATTAGGTGTTAAACCGATAAAAACCTGAGATCCTATTCATAGCAAATTCGAGAAAGTTAAATCTACTTTACTGTCAATAAAAAGATTGGTCAAATATTATAATCACCAATTCTAAAGAGATTTTGTTTTATTTTCCCAATCAGGAATATTACCTACTGAACTTAGTAAGTTATATGTTATCAGAAACATTTAAATGTATATTTTTTACTGATTTGTTGGCGCTCTAAGATCTATTTATAGATATTTAGTTTATAATTCACGTGGGCCTTTTCAAATGGAAGCTTCCTTTATTAATAAGATAATTGTACTGTCTTTTCCAAATAATGTACAATTAAAATGTTTATCGAACCAAACAAAAACAATTCGTACCAAAACAAAACGTCATTTAAGCACATAGACATTTTTTTGTACTTTTATAAGTTATCCCTTAAAACAATAACTGACATTTTTCGTTGAACTGCTTTAGAACAAAACATGTAAGGATCGGACATGGAGTGATATTGTGTTGATGAAAAATGATTCTGGTACGATACCTCGAACTGCCAGCGTGATTCATTTATAAAGGAGCGGTCCGTTAGTAATACAGGACCTTGTTTGAATTGATGAGTGGACGTCTTTGACTACATTTATCGTAGATATAGATGATGATACAGAGACAATCTTACAGACATCTTAGACGTCTGCAGCCTTTAGCTAGCGTTGGTCTTTGATGGCGTACGAAGTCTCAGGTGCGTCAGAAGATAGGCTTAGCCCCGACCTTCCCTTCCCGATGGGCGGCGTGAACATCTAATCTCCTTTGCTAGCCGTATTATCAAGTCGACGTGGAGACTTGTGTTCTTAAGTCTCTTTTGTATTGTATAACAGTCTGCTCTGTACAAAACATCTAATAAGTACGTCCACCTTCTGTCAAACTGACTATGCGCTAAACTGTGTAATTTCACCAACTTTTAGTCAACAAAGTTACACAAAATGAAACAATTGCGGCATTGTTGTTTTTTTTAATGTTTTTCATCTTATCTTATCGACATATAACAGAAAACCGATTATTCGTACTAAATGCTCCTTTTCTTAAAACACCACGCACACTGCGAGGAAGCACGTCACAGACATACAAATGTACACCTCACACGAGGCGCGTGGCGTTAACAACGGTTCAGTAGGTTTAGTTTTAAGTAGGATCAGCATTTATAGCTTAAAACATGCAGAGCACAGGGATATTTATCATAAGTGCAGATGTGAACAATTAAAAATGTATTGTTTTCTGACATAAAAATAATTACAGAAGAATTGTATAACTTAGGCATTTTAAATTTGTAAAACATGTCCTACTGTTAAGTTTTTTGTTTTTGTTTTTTATTGCTGTTTCTCGTTTAGAATCTTTTTAGAACGAGCTTCAGCCGAAATTTGAGTCTTACATACAGTTTTGTGATTTTCATTTTAATTTCTAATTATTGTGAAATTACAACGGGCAAAGTCTGCTCCCGCTTTCATAAGGACACTTCAAACTTCTCTTGTAAATAACCGCTCCTCTCCGTCCTTCATTTCTTTTTCACATTTATTGTATAGAGCACCTATGAATTAAAATCATGATATTATGAATATTTTCTGCACAACTTATACAGGATATGCTCCTTACAAATGGTGGACATCACAGAATTTCAATTTCTCCACATTAAAGTGTTTTAGATCAAGAACTAACAATAGAAAATAATTCCATACACTCTTTTCGGATGTCATTTTTTTAAGAAAGTGCACAAAAGATGAAACCCTTGGCAAGGGGAGCTAACTCTTAGTTAAAAAACAACTTTTCATGATTATTTTTTTATTGCGAGTTACATGTTTAGAATATACTTGTTGATACTTGTTATAGTGCCAGATTTCATCAAAGTGAAGTCGTATGTATCCAAGGAAATAAACGGCTGGATCTACCTGTGGCACCACGCGGAAAAGGAGCACAAGGATGTACCGGAGTGGGAGATCCCGTGTCTGGAGGAGGTCAACAGTGGCAAGTGGACCTACCGGGGACGATCAGAGCACCATGTCAACGCCCACATAGAGGTACGTAAACAATCTGATAGCACGTGTGAGTGTAGTCCGAGTTTCCTCTGGCCCTGACACCATGTCTTCTACACCAGACATGGTGTCAGGGCCAGAGGAAAGTCTGGCTAGCGTAAGTGATGAGCTTGATGGCCCTTTGAGCTCTGTCCTGGTTTCATCAATGTTTTCCGAGCTGGAAGAAATTACGTAACTTTATACTTCTCCCCCTCTGGCTATAAGGGAAGCAATCTTTGTTACGATACTTTCCTTTATTCCGATATGCTTACCTACGGAGAATTTTAAGTAAATGGATTTGTTTAAACTAAGGAATACTGCTGAAACTTAAGCCCGGTTTACATCTTGGAAACAATTGTAGTACCATGTCTGGTTCTGATCTCGAACTCCAATCACTTTGATTAGTTAAACAGTAACATTCGTGAAAGCTGCATATTATTTTCACGCACATGATACACAATATTACACTGTTTTATTATAATATATCATATATATTTCTCCGTGGTGAAAAAAAAACATTTTCTATTTTTCAGGAAATTCCTGAGAATGGTGCGGACGTGTCACACTTGGCTCAGGTTCATGGTCCCATGCTAACTGCAGGTGTAGATCTGAAGGAAATGTGGAACACATTCTGGTCATTTGGACATCACAAATGGACCGCCGCGTGGGAGCAGAACCCAGCTCCGGAGAAACACATCGGCACCCTTCACCTAACGCATAGCCTCAACCTGTTCGGCAAACACCTGCCACTGATTGATATGGATGTCAAAGCACGACAGGTATGTCAAGTCACAGGGACCTGCTTCTGGTAAGAATTAATAGACAAACTATTTTACCCTACTTATACTCTAGTAGGAGTATGGCTAATATTTTTTCTTCTGCTATTAATAGTAACCAGAAGTAGACCCTGTGGTCAAATCACGATATGATTTTGTAAGGTCTATAATAACACAGAATACAGACTTCAATCAAAACCGGAAGTTGTTCTCAAAATTGATAAAATGAGGAATAATACGAAAAAAATGATAAAATTTCATGGAGATATTTGTAAAAGAACACTTAGTATATGACCAGGTGTTTCTGAAGAATAAGCTTATGATTCTAAACCACGTTGTGGTTGATGGGCTAAACATAATAATGTGATTTGCTCATAGCAAGTTTCTTGTGTGTTATTGATACTTTCCGTTTACGATACTGGTACCTTGATTAAATAATTATGTTATGATAACTGCAAACTTTTGTTATCGATTTCAGATTGGTCCAGCGATTGTGTATTTAGAGTTTTCCTCGCCAATTGGAAATGGTGTATTTATACAGTCGCTCACTCCTATCGAACCTATGGTGCAGAAGTTGGTTCACAATATCTACATGGACAGAAAAATACCAACAGTAATTGCCAAATTTTTTATGCTTGGAGAAGCACTCCAGGTAAGTTTGAACACTTTGGTATATATATACATTATACCTAGCTATACTGTATAGCTGTTAAGCTTCGTGGGCATATATTTTGCGGTTGTTCCATTAGAAGTTCAATTTCGCGCAACATCCCTTCGTTAACATTCTGCAGTGAACAGACAAAGACAGCTGTACACGTCTGAGTGAGTGTGTGTGTGTGTGTGCTTACAATATATATATATAGAATCTATGGTGCATTGTATAAATATTCGCTGAGTACTTACCTTCGCACTATACGTAATGAACGTGAAAAAGGGAATAATATCCCCCATGAATATTACCAATTAATGTCAAAGCAAAATAGGGAGGTTTATTTGATAAACAGTTTGGCTTCTGGTGGCGATAGTGTTATTTACCAATAACAAGCATCAATTCTAATGTTCTTGTTCCACGAAGCGTTGACTCAGTAACGTATCCTATCGATGCGAGCGAGCGATAAATATTGTACTAGAACACATCCCCTCTTATCAAGTCAATGTTACATTAAAATTAAATGCAACTGGAAATGGAACCTGATGGAATTTGACTTCAGATATATTGACTTTTTCATTTTCTACCACTAAGGCAAATGGTGTGATAGTATGTTTCTAGTTTTTGTATGTTTCAGTATGTTTCTAGTTTAAGCATGTTTCAGTATGTTTCTAGTTTTAGTATGTTTCTAGTTTTAGTATGTTTCTAGTTTTAGTATGTTTCTAGTTTTAGTATGTTTCTAGTTTTAGTATGTTTCTAGTTTTAGTATGTTTCTAGTTTTAGTATGTTTCTAGTTTTAGTATGTTTCTAGTTTTAGTATGTTTCTAGTTTTAGTATGTTTCTAGTTTTAGTATGTTTCTAGTTTTAGCATGTTTCTAGTTTTAGCATGTTTCTAGTTTTAGCATGTTTCTAGTTTTAGTATGTTTCTAGTTTTAGTATGTTTCTAGTTTTAGTATGTTTCTAGTTTTAGTATGTTTCTAGTTTTAGTATGTTTCTAGTTTTAGTATGTTTCTAGTTTTAGCATGTTTCTAGTTTTAGCATGTTTCTAGTTTTAATATGTTTCTAGTTTAAGTGTGTTTCTAGTTTTAGCGTGTTTCTAGTTTTAGTATGTTCCTAGTTTTAGTATGTTTCTAGTATTAGTACGTGTATGTTTCTAGTTTTAGCATATTTCTAGGTTTAGCATGTTTCTAGGTTTAGTATGTTTCTAGTTTTAGTATATTTCTAGTTTTAGTATGTTTCTAATATTTTCAACTCTACTTCTTTCAGGTGGAACGGGATGTTATGATATGGAACAATAAGACATATGCAGGCAAGCCAGCGTTCGTTAAATCGAAAGAGGATGCTTTAATTGCCAAACACAGGCGGTGGTATTCACAATTTTATTCAGAAAACAGTCCAAAACTAACATTTCAGAAAGAATCACTGGAGTGGTGAGTTGAAGGCCGACAGGAATATAAAAAAGATGAGTTGCTCAAAGACATTTTCCGATAAAGTCCAAATTAGTATAACATAACTTGGCCGTTGTGCTCATGTGAATTGAAAATGTGAAACACACTGTTAGTAGATATTTAAAGAGAATGCGACGATAACAACATCTGATTATATTTATGCGACTCCTCAAGTCACCTGTTTAGTATGTATACTGATAATGTCGTTGATTTTTATCAACGTGAAACAAATGCCATAATAAGCCATATAAAGTTTTGGTCTGTTTTTAAACTTCAACGACTTGCAATATACAAAGGAGACGTGACACTCGATATAACGAAAGAGAGGAGACAATGTTAGGACAAGAGTAGGACAATATATAAAGAGACATGACATTGTTAGGACAAGAGTAGGACAATATATAAAGAGACGATACTTTTTAGGACAAGAGTAGGATAACATATAGAGAGACGAGACATTGTTAGGACAAGAGAATGTCAATATATTAAGAAAGGAGACACAGTAAGAACAAGAGTAGGACAATATATAAATAGACTAGACATTGTTAGGACAAGAGTAGGACAATATATAAATACAGGACATTGTTAGGACAAGAGTAGGACAATATATAGATACAGGACATTGTTAGGACAAGAGTAGGAGAATATATAAAAAGACGAGATATTGTTAGGACAAGAGTAGGACAATATATAAAGAGACGAGATATTGCTACGACAAGAGTAGGACAATATTTAAAGAGAGGAGGCATTGCTAGGACAAGAGTAGGACAATATGTAAAGAGATGGGACATTGTAAGGACAGGATTAGGACAATATTTAAAGAGAGGATACATTGTTAGGACAAGAGATAAAATCTACACCAAAAAGGAGACGATATTCCCACCACTGCTAGATGCAAGCGAACTGTGATGTGTAAAATGTATGGGAGAAATTATATTGCATAATTGAAATAAAAGGAAGGATGATGCTCAAATGTGATAAGCAAATTAATGACAATGAATAAAAAATGTATATAAACATTTAATATTTTAATCCACAATGTAGTGATTGTAATTATATATTGTAGATATACATTGAACAAGTTCATGCATATGTCTTTGTAATCATTATGACTTAGGTAGAATATCGTTAACGATTTAATTATTTTAATTGGTTATAAATAATTTTAAGTAATATCGTATAAACACGAACCTTACCTCTGTGAAAAATGGCGTGATGTACTATGTTGTTGGTGTGTGCCAGATATATATCATCGTGGTATATTTACATTCCCACGGGGCTGCGTCTGAATAAATTTCAAATTGAGGCAAATACAACAATTATAAGTGAATGGTTTTTCATATTAGAAACGTTTAAATGGTGTAATAGAGTTGTAATGTTAAATCAGAACTTCCAAAGAAAATTCTGAAAAACAGATTTTTGGTTATCCTGGCGGAGGAAAACAGTAACTATGGAAAAACATTCTTGCTTCTTCAAAATGGCTATGCTACCATACAAGCAATTAGCATATTGAAATTGTATCGTGGACCAAAAAACTGTTACTGTTGTGGTATTGACGAAGACGAAGAAAATGGCTGATGTTCCAGTCCCTCCTGTGGTGAAATACCGGGGGTATTCAGTTGAATATTGAAATTATCAAAGTAAAATAGAATTATTGTGATTAACAAAAAAATGTTGCCTTCTTATGTGGGTACAATGGTGTGATACTGTTGTCTCGAGATGAAATAGGCCTATTACCCTCGCCTCTGACACGGGTACTATGTCATCCCTCGACAACGCTATAAGACCAGTACCCTCAAAAGAAAAAATGATGTATAAATGTTCATTATCTACCACATTAAACCCATATACGGTTTATTTAATTATATGTTCGTTAATTATAAGAAATGTACGTAAATCATCATATGTAGACGAATACCATTGTTGTGAACACAACAACTACCAGAACATTCACTGTATGTACATGTATTATGTAGAAACCTTGTGGGACCAGCATCGTAGTGCTTTTTTGAAATGTAAAACAAGTAGCAGTATCGTGTATGGCTTTGTGAAAACGTGTCGAATCTTTTTTTAATCTAAATATGAAAATTGCAAAAATAAAGAAAAATATCAATAGTGATTTAAATAACAGAAAGAAACAAAATAAATGTTGATTTCAAAATTCTGATTCACTTTGAACTAAGATATACATCGTGATGGCTGTATTGAACCTCGTGCCGAGGTCCTTCTAGAGTCTAATTTTAGCTACTTGTTTGCCAAAAACTGCCTACGAAAATATAGGAAATCCCTTTATGCTGGTTCAGTGACATGCAGTCTCGTGCGGTATTCTATCGTTACCATTTTACGTATTTAAAGCAAAAATCATTGCTGTCCCTCTGTCTTCCATCAATATACTAACAAACTAATCAGGATAATGTTTGATGCAGTGTAACAACCTCGCATTTACCTCATACCATTATCAAACTACCTTGTACAACTTAACGACTTCATCCAGGTTGATAAATTACCAACAGAAAATAATTGTGAATTCATAACCAGTTTCAACGCTTCTGAAGGAAATCAGTAATTATTTTAGTAAATAAGTAAATTCATAAGTTCATCAGTAAATTCTTAATTAAATAAGTACATTCTGAAGTAAATAAGAAAATTCTTATCAGTAGGTGTGATCTACGTCACGAAATATGTACATATGCATGTACATGCACGTGTGTATGGATGTCGCACTGAAACACTGTTGGTACTGTTATAAATCGACAAAAGGTATAGTGATAAAACAGAGGAAAATTAGCCGTATAACCGTTAGGATAGGTTCATATTGAAGTTTAACAAACACAGAAGTGTACATTTTGTATCCAATTTATTGTGCTCTCATTATAGGATATGAAATTAATGACTTTTAAATATATATTTACTTATGAAAAGTATACATTCCTAATGATTAGTGTAATTCACAATTATGATTTTGGTTTATTTATGTATGCACTTTGCATCATATATCATTTTCATTCTTTCACCATCTGAACTGTATTCCCTTGCTTTTCACTTATATAACAAACCCCCAGTCTTTCAGTTGATGTTTAAATTCTATTTTTATACGATTTCAGTCTTAATCGTCCATATACAGTATTATCTAAACCACCATTTCTGTTACCTATGCTCCAATATTCTATATAACTTTACGTAGTTCATCACTAGGACGCCACTTGGTAGCAAATTTCTGAAGTATTTTGTTCACATATGCTTGTGCCTATAGGATACCAGAACGCCAAATGTTTCACCTAAATGATTGTGTTTTTTCAACGTGTTTTAATCAATGTAATATATATCCTATATAATACACCTTGTATAAAACGAAAAAGCTATTACGGAAATATATCTTAAAAGTAACAATCATAGTTGGAAATTTGAAAACAAATATTAGAATAATATCTTTAGAAGATTTCATAGCGGGAAAATAAATAGTATGGTCCCTCATACAGCGACAGTACCTGCCAATTCAGAGACAATTGACAATCTGCTGCTTCCTTTTTGGTATTTTTAAATCAATGAATAAACGCATCCAAAGATATCAATGCTTACCTTTCAGACAGATTTTAGACCGTCCTTTTAAATGTATAACAATATATATTATATACATATACCTATCATTCCCCGTGAATGTAATATGCTGTGTTTATTCAATCTCCTTTTTGGATCTCAGTGCTATTAAAACCAGATCCAAATTAAATTTCCCTTGCATTTATGTCGAAAGTGTAACCGAATACAATATACAATGTAATGTATTTGCAGCGCAATAGAGAATATGAGCAGATTAATTAATATATTGTATTACAAACTAGTGTAATTGTATCAATAGTCAATCGAGTGTTTGTATTTATTGTTATGAAAAGTGTATGTGCAAAACAATATGCTTTGTAAATAAACAAAGGATGACTTGTTATAACTTGTTTAAAGGAATATATATTTTTCTCGAAATATAATGTCGTTTTTAGGGCATTATGGTATATCTAAATAAACATAAGTGATTTATAAAGTTGAAAGTTAAATAGATATGTTGTGTTTAAATAAATCAATGTAGTTTTCGTATATGCCCACTTTTAATGATTTTTATTTAATTGTAAACTATGAGCGATATCCTGATCGTAACCAATGTACATGGGTTGCAAACTAATAAATGTATTTTTTTGTATGTGCTTTAGAGAATATGTAATTAACACAGAGTGCGTTCTGACTTACTGTATACAATACAATATGTGTGTCTTTTGTACATCCTTTGCGATTGCATGTGGTAAACACTGCTGGTGGACATTCCAGTTCCCGAGGTTTACCATTACCTAATTGTCATGTTTTCATTCATTTGAATAAAGACAGAATAAAGAATATACACATCCATGTATGCTTAACGCTATTTTGAAATCTGAAAATTACGAAATAATTGAATTATGGGTCACTTGCACATCCGCATACAGATTTTAACATTTCTGCAGACCTTACTTGAGCTTTTGGTGTCCTTCCAAGACATCAAGACATCAGATATTTAGCATCACCTAGATGAACGAAACAGTTGTATGATGCAGTATAATTCATTATTTATTTATTTTCTCTATTTAATTATTCATTTATTTTCTCTTTATTTATTTAATTATTTATTCTCTCTATTTATTTATTTATTTTCTCTATTCTAGCTAACTCTATTTCTATTGAAAGGTGCTAAAATCTTGTATTTCTTGTGTACACTCCTTGTTCAACATGTAGAACAATATGGTTGATAACATCACCATCCTGTCAACTGTTCGGTCATAATGTAACTGTGTACATTTAAGCGGTAATATTATTTTTGCGGTTTTAATGCTGCACGCATTCCGCTTAATTGTAATTGCGCCAATGACACTATATATATAACTGTTATTTCACAGCAAATGATGTGTGTACGCCAATTCATCATTGTGCTAACCTATGAATAGGATGAATTGTGTATGTACAGTATGTATACAAGATATGTTGATAGTTGTATACGTATGTAAATAAACTGTGATACATCGTTGAGAAGGTTGCATACTAATGATCCGCACTTAAGTTTTCGAAGGAGTGTACTTCAGACATACCTATCTAGCATGAATATAGCATCCTTAAGTATTTATTGATATGTGTTTGAATTATGGCTATATTGAGTAAGAAATAAAACGTTTTAGCTTTTCACAGGCTATCTGATGTAAATCACCAAAGCAGTAATTAATACTTATTAGCTGTCCAGTCGGTCGAATAGCCGGTAATCTAAAAGTTACTTTTACGGAATATTGTGTATTGGGCGAAAAAAAAAATCACGGAATTGGTAAAATCAGTGCATTGTTGTCAATATTTGAGGTCATTTTTAATACCCCATGCTAACCTCTGTCTGCCTTTAAATCAGCGATCTCACTGGACAAAGCCGAGTTACTCTCGAAATATATAATTAGTTTTCACTTGTGTTAATGTGTAACGATATGTTGGGAGTTCATCTATATATGAACAAAACGTTTAACATTTTGATAAAGAATATTTTCACGTAAATACAAGTTGTTGTTTTTTTGCACGACAATGCAATGATACAGGTAGTACATGCGTTACTCTTGGTGTGCTTGTGTAAATAACGTGTTCATAAATCTCTTTTAGTCCCGTACGTTTTAATAGCTACTAGAATGCCCTCGACTGTTTTGTTATTTCATTTATATGTAGAGCAGATGTGACTTTGTAGATGTAGCAAGATATAGCTTATCTTTAACATTTCATTTTGCATGTATTATCAAGCTTTGTTTCCTACGTTTGTCTGTTGTTTTCGTTTGTTTGCAGACATCTGTTTTTCCAATAAACGGATATAGTAACGAACGCTTGTTATTTGTTGTATGTTATAGATTAAGTACACTTAGCGAAGCTACATCATTAGAAGACATTTCAATAAAGACAGATACAGATAAAAGTTTCTACGAAACTTATATTTGTTATTATTGATTAAAATTAAATCATTTTTTAGTTTTCATTTGGGTATGAAAAACCGTAGGCCGGTGGTTTTTCTCCGGGTACTCCGGCTTTCCCCACCTCCAAACCTGGCACGTCCTTAAATGACCCTGGCTGTTAATAGGACGTTAAACAAAAACAAAACAAAATTGTTTGCAAACTTTTGTAAGAATCCGCGGATTCATACAGTTTGCAAGCAAAATTTTGCTTCATACCCCAATGAAAAATGACATCAACACTTGATTAAATACAAACAATTGAAAACGGTTTGCACTCTTTGCTTGACAAAAGAAAACGACATTTTTCAATCGCTGTTTGTGTGTCATACATGTTTCCGAACCGATCCTGGTGAATCTCATTCCGAACAACACGGTTGTCCTGTCATTGATTGAGAAGGATATAAAATCTAGTTTATATTGACTAGAACTTATTCTAGTTAAAATGCAATACACATACCAAACGAAACCTCATATACAAATGGAATCCCTATATACAAATATTGACTTTGCTATTCCACGCCAAGTAAGTTAACTATTGCTCTGGATCATCACACTTTTAACTCTGGCATATACTATAGCAAGTGGTATATCTAAATTTGTCAATGATTAAATAAAATGATACCGTGCAACCCTTTTGTTTATGGTACTTCATCGACACAATGATACGTGTACAATGTGAACACCTTGACACTATAAGTTAACACCGTGTTGTGAAGGTCAAGTTTCTTGTTTGCCCTAGATTGATCCATGAAGACATTCACTTTGCGAAACAATCCTGATGCATTAATTATTTTTGGCTCAGCTGTATCTAACTCAATTGTTTTTAATTTTCAATTTTGTATTGACTTTCAATACGTCAAATGGATATCGAGCGAAGCCTGTAAGTCCTTTCAGTTTGTGCTAATATCTTGTGTGACTTGTTTAATCCCATTGGACATCTGCACTTAAGTTCCGTCTCCAAAAGACATTTTTACGTTATTAAATGAAAAAGCAGTGACATAGATGTTGTTTGAAATTTAGAGATCCCTACTAAAACAATATACCGAGGATTTACATTGTTGTAACTTTATAGTGTTATTCTGACAAACATTTTATCGATGAAGTACCATAAACAAAATTGATTTCTGGCAATGAAAAAACAACATTGTTAAATATGAACATATTTTATGTTTGGAAACAACTTAAGAAAATATTTTATGATAACGTCCCAGCTTGCGCGGTATTATAAAAGACTTTACCAAAGAGGATGGTTAAATCACAGGTCCTGGCCTCGTCTGTCAATACATCCGATTATATATTGGATGTATTGACAGACGAGGCCAGGACCTGTGGTTAAATTTATAACTTTAGAGTACCAAGATACAGGATCATCAATAGCTATCGTCTGGGCCCAGTTGTTCAAGGGGTGATTAGGCTAATTACAGTTTAACAACAATCTAAAATCCCGATAAAATAATTTCTGGTAAAAGGAGCTTGACAATTGTTTACGAAACTATAGCACTTGTCAGTCTCTTCATATTTGCCCATTTTAAGGAATACACACACTCAGGTTTTAAAGTAAAGGAGAAATGAGATTTTCACTAATCAAGTGATTAAGCTAATCACCTTTGGAAAAACTGGGCCCTGAAAACCGCTTTCTACCACAATACCCTGTGTTATTCAACTCTCAGACCATCAGTTTAGCATTACAGCTGTTGATTAACAATCCGTTTATATCACACGTGGTATAAACTCTGTACGCATTTCGATTGGCTAACACGGTGAACTTTGACCCAAGCTGCAATTGTTATTGACGTCATCAATAATCTAATGACGTCACATCACCGGGTCCCGGACGTCACCGGTACACTTTATTTGCATACGCGAAATTATACTTGGCCACGTTTCCCTTTGATTCAAGCCGATATTATTGTGGTAGAAACAGGTCACACGACTCGAAATTGTTGGATATGGAATTTATTTCACACTCGTAAGTTATTTTTTAAAAGTTGCAAAAGACACTCGCTAAAGCTCGTGTCTTTTGTAACTTTAAAAAAAATTACTTACTCGTGTGAAATAAATTCCATATCCAACAACCAGTCGTTGTGTAACCTCTATTTATCTACTATCTTACCTTATATCTAGTCATAAAGCTAGTCATAAATAAATCACGAATTGTGAGGTAATAAAGTATCTTTATGTGGAAGACTTTGTTTAAACATTGAGCAACTATAAACACAATATCACTTTAAGAAGCGTATTCAGCAATTTACCACATTCTGACATTGCTTTATAAAAATACCATTTCTGAGAATACTTTTTTATTTTACACTCGACCTAAAAACAGCAAACCCCACTAGTGTTGTTCCACTACTGAAATTCAACATAATAATATGAAATTGGATTCCAAAGAATGAATTTGTTTCACGTTGTAAAAAGGTAAAATGCAACCCTTACCTCCAAAGAATGTATTATCAAAATTCACCTAAAAAAAATGACAATAGCGAATAGACACCTCACTATCCAACAGTCACTTTAATTACCAGTGCCAATCGTTAGATCACCTGGTGAAGGAATCTATTCTAGAATTGTTATCTACCTACACGATACAATAGCCACCTTACCACCAATACATTGTATAACGATAGTACAATTCCCTTTCTGTAGTGGTAACAATTGCAAGTCTTGCCACTGCTGATGGAATTTATAATGGTCACAGTTCAGAGCCTGTCTCAGTATCTTCATTTTCTATGTACATGTATATGTATGCATCCTATCGGTCACCAACCACAAAAAAGACGATATCTTTAGGTTTTTTAAAGATTTTTTTTCAAATAAAATATCAAAACATCGAGCTGTTTCCGAATTTAGTATAATGGAATGCAAGACTGCAGATTCTTTCTTATTTGTTTGTAAAACACACATAACTATCGCCAGGTTTTCTATGTGGTAAATCAATTCGGTTGATCATGAACTGTCAAAATTTCAAGATGTTCTTGACTTGATGGGAAGTCAGATAAGAGTGCTACATTTGATGCAGGTAATGCCGTTTTCAAATTTGATCCATGGCTTTAATATTTGTTCAGTCTGAGTCAGTACACTGGTATAAAATTAAATATAAATATTGACGGCCTTGAATTTATTGCTTCTTGATATCTTAGCTTCTTTTATTTGTGTAAATTAACTTTCTGATCAGATTTCGCCCTCTACCAATGTTTTTGTGTCCTAATGAGACAGTATCCTTAGCTTTTTCTAGGTCAATAAAACGGTATCTTTGTCATCAAATGTAAAATTGTCTCTATCCTCAAATGTAAAATTGTCTCTCATCAAATGTAAAATTGTGTCTATCATCAAATGTAAAATTGTGTCTTTGTCATCAAATGTAAAATTGTGTCTATCATCAAATGTAAAATTATTTCTGTCATCAAATATAAAATTGTGTTCATCATCAAATGTAAAATTGTGTCTCTCATCAAATATAAAATTGTGTCTTTGTCATCAAATGTAAAATTGTGTCTATCATCAAATGTAAAATTGAGTCTATCATCAAATGTAAAATTGTATCTTTGTCATCATATGTAAAATTGTGTCTATCATCAAATGAAAAATTGTCTATCATCAAATATAGAATTGTCTCCGTCATCAAATCAAAAATAGTCTGTCATCAAATTTAAAATTGTATCCGTCATCAAATTTAAAATTCTCTATCCTCAAATGTAAAATTGTCTCTGTCATCAAATGTAAAATTGTGTCTATCATCAAATGTAAAATTATTTCTGTCATCAAATGTAAAATTGTTATCAAATGTAAAATTGTGTATCATCAAATGTAAAATTGTCTACCATCAAATGCAAAATTGTCTACAATCAAATGTAAAATTGTCTATCATCAATTATAAAATTGTCTCTGCTATCAAATGTAAAATTGTCTCTTATCAAATGTAAAATTGTCTCTGTCATCAAATGTAAAATTGTCTATATCCTCAAATGTAACATTGTCTCTGTCATCAAATGTAAAATTGTATCTCTGTCATCAAATGTAAAATTGTGTCTATCATCAAATGTAAAATTGTATCTTTGTCATCAAATGTAAAATTGTGTCCATCATCAAATGTAAAATCATTTCTGTCATCAAATGTAAAATTGTCTGTCATCAAATGTAAAATTGTCTGTCATCAAATGTAAAATTGTCTCTGTCATCAAATGTAAAATTGTATCTCTACCACCCAATGTAAAATTGTGTCCATCATCAAATCGTGTGAAGAGCAAACTTCCAATAGGTGACAGAAAATAACAGAAACATGATGTATTTCTTTATTTTTTTTGTTTAATTTATATGTAATTTCCTCACAGGAAATCAGGGCTCAAACAATGTGAGGTCTTTCATTGTCTGTGACAAATCTACATCATCGTCTTTGTCCTTGGAATTTATTATGTTATTCAGATACTGACAGTTTGAGGTGACTGTCTCTAAAGTTTGTCTATCACCGCTGAGTGCATATACAACAGTGTAAGATGTGTCCTCAATGTCTGTTGAATACACTTTAGGGAAACAGCTTGAAAGTTTCTGTAGCAATGATTTCTTTGTCTCCTCTTGACTACACTGACATTTACATACTAAGACACCTGCAATAAAAAGAAAGTATTATAATGAATAGCAAAAAATAAAAATTGGACCACTTTATCAATGAACAACTGCAGCAAAGGCGCCATTAGTGTGCCAAATATTACAGATTATACAGAGACAAAATTAATTTTTTTGGCCAAGCTGAATTCTAACACCAGCTTGAAATATGAGCTGGCATTTTATTTATACCAGAATATTTTCTAGGGAGATATATTAAAATCTAAGATGCATGTAGTCACTGATAACCACATTGATATTTAAAATGAAGCTCAAAAGCATCAAAACCACAGCAAGCAAGGAAGAATAAAGCATAATATGAAAGTTCATAGATTTAAGAGACAAAATTTTATCATGCTGAAGCTCATCATTTTATTGCTAATGTGAAGGAAAAACTTCAATATTGATAAATTCCCTACATAAGAATTCAGTTTTCTATACATACCATTAGGTGAAAGTAGCTTCTTGATGTCTGATAAAAACGATTCTTGAAGGAAGTTCTCAATTGTAAGAGACAACTTCAGGTAGTCAAGATCAATAACAACAGCATCCATCAGTAAACCTGGAAATAACACAAACAATGAAACTTACTCAACCAGTCACACGAACAATGAAAATCACTTACCCAGTCACACAAACAATGAAACTTACTTACCCAGTCACACAAACAATGAAACTTACTTAACCAGTCACACAAACAATGAAACTTACTTAACCAGTCACACAAACAATGAAACTTACTTAACCAGTCACACAAACAATAAAACTTCCTTAACCAGTCACACAAACAATGAAACTTACTTAACCATTCACACAAACAATGAAACTTACTTAACCATTCACACAAACAATAAAACTTCCTTAACCAGTCACACAAACAATGAAACTTACTTAACCAGTCACACAAACAATGAAACTTAATTCACCAGTCACTGACAATGAAACTTACTTAACCATTCACACAAACAATGAAACTTACTTAACCAGTCACACAAACAATGAAACTTACTTAACCAGTCACAAAAACAATAAAACTTACTTAACCAGTCACACAAACAATAAAACTTACTTAACCAGTCACACAAACAATGAAACTTAATTCCCCAGTCACTGACAATGAAACTTACTTAACCATTCACACAAACAATGAAACTTACTTAACCAGTCACACAAATAATGAAACTTACTTAACCTGTCACAAAAACAATAAAACTTACTTAACCAGTCACACAAACAAAGAAACTTACTTAACCAGTCACACAAACAATAAAACATACTTAACCAGTCACACAAACAATGAAACTTACTTAACCAGTCACACAAACAATAAAACATACTTAACCAGTCACACAAACAAAGAAACTTACTTAACCAGTCACACAAACAATGAAACTTACTTAACCAGTCACACAAACAATAAAACTTACTTAACCAGTCACACAAACAATGAAACTTACTTACCCAGTCACACAAACAATAAAACATACTTAACCAGTCACACAAACAATGAAACTTACTTAACCAGTCACACAAACAATGAAACTTACTTAACCTGTCACAAAAACAATAAAACTTACTTAACCAGTCACACAAACAATGAAACTTACTTAACCAGTCACACAAACAATGAAACTTACTTAACCAGTCACACAAACAATAAAACATACTTAACCAGTCACACAAACAATAAAACTTACTTAACCAGTCACACAAACAATAAAACTTACTTAACTTGTCACACAAACAATGAAACTCACTTAACCAGTCACACAAACAATGAAACTTACTTACCCAGTCACACAAACAATGAAACTTACTTAACCAGTCACACAAACAATGAAAATCACTTACCCAGTCACACAAACAATGAAACTTACTTAACCAGTCACACAAACAATAAAACTTCCTTAACCAGTCACACAAACAATAAAACTTCCTTAACCAGTCACACAAACAACGAAACTAACTTAACCAGTCACACAAACAATGAAACTTACTTAACCAGTCACACAAACAATGAAAATCACTTAACCAGTCACACAAACAATGAAACATACTTAACCAGTCACACAAACAATGAAACTTAATTCACCAGTCACTGACAATGAAACTTACTTAACCATTCACACAAACAATAAAACTTACTTAACCAGTCACACAAACAATAAAACTTACTTAACCAGTCACACAAACAATAAAACTTCCTTAACCAGTCACACAAACAATGAAACTAACTTAACCAGTCACACAAACAATGAAACTTACTTAACCAGTCACACAAACAATGAAACTTACTTAACCAGTCACACAAACAACGAAACTTACTTAACCAGTCACACAAACAATGAAACTTACTTAACCAGTCACACAAACAATGAAACTTACTTAACCAGTCACACAAACAATAAAACTTCCTTAACCAGTCACACAAACAATGAAACTTACTTAACCAGTCACACAAACAATAAAACTTCCTTAACCAGTCACACAAACAATGAAACTTACTTAACCAGTCACACAAACAATGAAACTTAATTCACCAGTCACTGACAATGAAACTTACTTAACCATTCACACAAACAATGAAACTTACTTAACCAGTCACACAAACAATGAAACTTACTTAACCAGTCACAAAAACAATAAAACTTACTTAACCAGTCACACAAACAATAAAACTTACTTAACCAGTCACTGACAATGAAACTTAATTCCCCAGTCACTGACAATGAAACTTACTTAACCATTCACACAAACAATGAAACTTACTTAACCAGTCACACAAATAATGAAACTTACTTAACCTGTCACAAAAACAATAAAACTTACTTAACCAGTCACACAAACAAAGAAACTTACTTAACCAGTCACACAAACAATAAAACATACTTAACCAGTCACACAAACAATGAAACTTACTTAACCAGTCACACAAACAATAAAACTTACTTAACTTGTCACACAAACAATGAAACTTACTTAACTTGTCACACAAACAATGAAACTTACTTAACCAGTCACACAAACAATAAAACTTACTTAACCAGTCACACAAACAATGAAACTTACTTAACCAGTCACACAAACAATGAAACTTACTTAACCAGTCACACAAACAATAAAACTTACTTAACCAGTCACACAAACAATGAAACTTACTTAACTTGTCACACAAACAATGAAACTTACTTGTCACACAAACAATGAAACTTACTTAACCAGTCACACAAACAATGAAACTTACTTAACTTGTCACACAAACAATGAAACTTACTTAACCAGTCACACAAACAATAAAACTTACTTAACTTGTCACACAAACAATGAAACTTACTTAACCAGTCACACAAACAATAAAACTTACTTAACTTGTCACACAAACAATAAAACTTACTTAACCAGTCACACAAACAATGAAACTTACTTAACCAGTCACACAAACAATAAAACATACTTAACCAGTCAACTTAACAATAAAACTTTCTCATGATCAACCAGTCACACAAACAATGAAACTTACTTAACCAGTCACACAAACAATGAAACTTACTTAACCAGTCACACAAACAATGAAACTTACTTAACCAGTCACACAAACAATGAAACTTACTTAACCAGTCACACAAACAATGAAACTTACTTAACCAGTCACACAAACAATGAAACTTACTTAACCAGTCACACAAACAATGAAACTTACTTAACCAGTCACACAAACAATGAAACTTACTTAACCAGTCACACAAACAATGAAACTTACTTAACCAGTCATACAAACAATGAAACTTAATTCACCGGTCACTGACAAACAATGAAACTTACTTACCCAGTCACACAAACAATGAAACTTACCTAATTAAGCAGTCACCTTTTATAATGATCATGATTCACAAAGGATGATTTTCAATGAATACACTGTCTTAATGATTTATTGAACAAGAGGCCCATGGGCCTTAACGGTCATCTGACAAACACTTACACTTACAGCAGGGACACACCCCTCAATCCAGCATTATTACCATAAATCATTTATCGCAGCCAGTTATGTTTTAGATCAAATTTGGTTTTTATCCATTTAGCTTGTCCAGGAAGAGCAGCATCATAAAGCAAAATTTTAGCCAAGTTCCCATTTTTGGGGCATGCCCCTCTGTGTCCCAATGGGTCAGACAAGACTCATTTATATCAATTAGGATTGCCTTTCCCCAATGATGTTTCATGCTAAATATAGTTGTAATCAATTAAGGCATTAAGGAGGAATTGCATTTTAAAGAAATGTTTAACCTAAGCGCTCCTTTTGCCCCATCTTTTTTTCCCCAGGGGTCAAACCTGTCTCATTAAAAAATATGATTGCCGTCACCTTATATTTCACATCAAATTAGGTTGTAATCCACCAAAAGGTTAGGGAGGATTAGGATTTAACAGAAAATATTCACCAAAGTTCCCCTTTTGGGGCCCTGCCCCTAAGGCCCCAGGGGTCTCACTAGCCTCGTTTATATAAAATATGACCACCCTTCCCAAAGGATGTTTCACACCATATTTCGTATTAATCCACCCAAGGGTTAGAGAGAAGTAGGATTTATAGCAAAAATTCACCAAAGTTCCCCTTTTGGGGCCCCGCCCCTCTGGCCCTAGGGGTCAAACCAGCCTCATTTATATAAAATATGATTGTCCTCCTCCAATGATGTTTCACACCAAATTTGGTAATAATTCACTATGGGGGTTAGGAGGAGTAATATTGTAAAGCAAAATTTCATCAAAGTTCCCCTTTTGGGGCCCTGCCCTTCTGGCCCCAGGGGCCACACCAGCCTAATTTATATAAAATATGACCACCCTCCCCCAATGATGTTTCACACAATATCTGGTTGAAATCCACCAAAGGGTTAAGGAGGAGTAGGATTTTATAGCAAAATTTCATAAAAGTTCCCCTTTTGGGGCCCCACCCCTCAGGCCCCAGGGGCCACACCAGCCTCATTTATATAAAATATGACCACCCTCCCCCAATGATGTTTCACACAATATCTGGTTGAAATCCACCAAAGGGTTAAGGAGGAGTAGGATTTTATAGCAAAATTTCATCAAAGTTCCCCATTTGGGGCCCCGCCCCTCAGGCCCCAGGGGTCACACTAGCCTCATTTATATAAAATATGACCGCCCTCCCCAAATGATGTTTCACAACATATCTGGTTGAAATCCACTAAAGGGTTAAGGAGGAGTAGGATTTTATAGCAAAATTTCATCAAAGTTCCCCATTTGGGGCCCCGCCCCTCAGGCCCTAGGGGTCACACCAGCCTCATTTAAATAAAATATGATCACCCTCCCCAAATGATGTTTCACACAATATCTGGTTGAAATCCACCAAAGGGTTAAGGAGGAGTAGGATTTTATAGCAAAATTTCATCAAAGTTCCCCTTTTGGGGCCCCGCCCCTCAGGCCCCAGGGGTCACACCAACTTCATTTATATAAAATATGACCGCCCTCCCCCAATGATGTTTCCAACCAAATTTAGTTGTAATCCACCCAAGGGTAAAGGAGGAGTAGGATTTTATAGCAATATTCACCTAAGTTCCCTTTTCGGCGCCCCGCCCTTCTGGCCCCAGGGGTCAGACCAGCCTCATTTATATAAAATATGATTGCCCTCCACCAATGATGCTTCAAACCAAATTTGGAAGTAATCCACCCAAGCGTTAAGGAGGAGTAGCGTTTTGAAAGAAAAAGTTTACGGACGGCGCACGGCGCACGGCGGACGGCGCACGGCGGACGACGACGGACGAAGCACGATGACTATAGGTCATCCTGACCCTTTGGGTCAGATGACCTAATAAAACACAACAAGAATATCTAATCAGCTTAGATACATGTAGTGGACTAATCTGGACAAATATTGTCTGTTGAAATCTGACTGATAATAAAGAGTTATCTCCCTTCGTGAATTACAGTACATCTTCAAAATGTTCCTTTTAATTTGTAAATCAAACAAAGCTATATAATCTCTGGTAAAAAATGATGTCTTAATCATGGGTATATGTAAATTGGAAACAAAATGGATACTCTTCCACTGCAAAGGCACATTGAACTGAGAGAATTAATACCTTGCTTTGCACTGCTGCTAACAAATGGGGCGGGGTCATCACAGTGACCTTTCATATTGGTGTCTGGTACAAAACTGAACCAATCAGTGGCTACCTGCTGCATCACTGCATCTGGAAACAGCACAGTCAAGACCATCTGTAAATACCAACATCGATACACTTAATCAAAATCATTTACATTTACAACCACCAACATTAATACACTTGATTAAAACTATCATCATTTACAACCACCAATAGAAGTTGATTGATAAGGTGCTGTTTTTTGTAGTTCAAACTGTTGTAATTATAACAAGTGTTTGATACAAAACAAAAGACACCTTTTGTGGAAATTGTGAAACAGACTATAATTTGGTCTTTAGTTTTCTTTATTTTTTTCTTCAAAAGCATCAATTTTGCATGATATCATTCTCTTTCCCAAAAAACTTTAAAAAAAAACAAAAAAAAAACATAAAGTAATCAAAACCACCTTTACAGTACGTAACAAACTAAGATGTAACTTGATGTGTATCGTGTTACAGTATACGTAGTTGACACCGTACCTGTGGGAAGTGGTGGTGTAACAGTGTAGGAAGGCCTCCATTCCTCCCCTCTATCACCAACACTTTACAGTCTGATAAGTTACACTCTGGAAGAAAAAACATGACAACATGACAGTAAAAAATTACTTTCATGTACATGTATTTAATAGTAATAAAAGTTTGTTTTTTGTTGCAATCAAGTATTTGTATTTTAAGTTTCTTATTTGTCCTCCAGTAAACGGTTTACCTCCTTATCATGTGACAAAAAAAAGGCTAAAGGAGGGGGCTGACCTGTGACAAACGGAAGGCTACAGTTGGGGATGGAGCTGACCTGTGACAAACGGAAGGCTCTAGTTGGGGAGGGGGCTGACCTGTGACAAACGGAAGGCTCTAGTTGGGGATGGAGCTGACCTGTGACAAATGGAAGGCTAAAGTTGGGGAGGGGGCTGACCTGTGACAAATGGAAGGCTACAGTTGGGGAGGGGGCTGACCTGTGACAAACGGAAGGCTACAGTTGGGAGGGGGCTGACCTGTGACAAATGGAAGGCTACAGTTGGGAGGGGGCTGACCTGTGACAAATGATGGCTACAGTTGGGGAGGGGGCTGACCTGTGACAAACGGAAGGCTCTAGTTGGGGAGGGGGCTGACCTGTGACAAACGGAAGGCTCTAGTTGGAGAGGGGGCTGACCTGTGACAAACGGAAGGCTCTAGTTGGGGATGGAGCTGACCTGTGACAAATGGAAGGCTACAGTTGGGGAGGGGGCTGACCTGTGACAAACGGAAGGCTACAGTTGGGAGGGGGCTGACCTGTGACAAACGGAAGGCTACAGTTGGGGAGGGGGCTGACCTGTGACAAACGGAAGGCTCTAGTTGGGGATGGAGCTGACCTGTGACAAACGGAAGGCTACAGTTGGGGAGGGGGCTGGCCTGTGACAAATGGAAGGCTACAGTTGGGGAGGGGGCTGACCTGTGACAAATGGAAGACTCTAGTTGGGGAGGGGGCTGATCGACCTGTGACAAATGGAAGACTACAGTTGGGGAGGGGGCTGACCTGTGACAAATGGAAGGCTACAGTTGGGGAGGGGGCTGATCGACCTGTGACAAATGGAAGGCTACAGTTGGGGAGGGGGCTGACCTGTGACAAATGGAAGGCTACAGTTGGGGAGGGGGCTGACCTGTGACAAATGGAAGACTCTAGTTGGGGAGGGGGCTGACCTGTGACAAATGATGGCTACAGTTGGGGAGGGGGCTGACCTGTGACAAATGGAAGGCTACAGTTGGGGAGGGGGCTGACCTGTGACAAATGAAGGCTACAGTTGGGGAGGGGGCTGACCTGTGACAAATGGAAGGCTACAGTTGGGAGGGGGCTGACCTGTGACAAACGGAAGGCTACAGTTGGGAGGGGGCTGACCTGTGATAAACGGAAGGCTACAGTTGGGAGGGGGCTGACCTGTGACAAATGGAAGGCTACAGTTGGGAGGGGGCTGACCTGTGACAAATGATGGCTACAGTTGGGGAGGGGGCTGACCTGTGACAAACGGAAGGCTCTAGTTGGGGAGGGGGCTGACCTGTGACAAACGGAAGGCTCTAGTTGGGGAGGGGGCTGACCTGTGACAAACGGAAGGCTCTAGTTGGGGATGGAGCTGACCTGTGACAAATGGAAGGCTACAGTTGGGGAGGGGGCTGACCTGTGACAAACGGAAGGCTACAGTTGGGAGGGGGCTGACCTGTGACAAACGGAAGGCTCTAGTTGGGGATGGAGCTGACCTGTGACAAACGGAAGGCTACAGTTGGGGAGGGGGCTGGCCTGTGACAAATGGAAGGCTACAGTTGGGGAGGGGGCTGACCTGTGACAAATGGAAGACTCTAGTTGGGGAGGGGGCTGATCGACCTGTGACAAATGGAAGACTACAGTTGGGGAGGGGGCTGACCTGTGACAAATGGAAGGCTACAGTTGGGGAGGGGGCTGATCGACCTGTGACAAATGGAAGACTCTAGTTGGGGAGGGGGCTGACCTGTGACAAATGATGGCTACAGTTGGGGAGGGGGCTGACCTGTGACAAATGGAAGGCTCTAGTTGGGGAGGGGGCTGACCTGTGACAAATGGAAGACTCTAGTTGGGGAGGGGGCTGACCTGTGACAAACGGAAGGCTACAGTTGGGGAGGGGGCTGACCTGTGACAAATGAAGGCTACAGTTGGGGAGGGGGCTGACCTGTGACAAATGATGGCTACAGTTGGGAGGGGGCTGACCTGTGACAAATGGAAGGCTACAGTTGGGAGGGGGCTGACCTGTGACAAATGAAGGCTACAGTTGGGAGGGGGCTGACCTGTGACAAATGGAAGGCTACAGTTGGGGAGGGGGCTGACCTGTGACAAATGAAGGCTACAGTTGGGGAGGGGGCTGACCTGTGACAAATGGAAGGCTACAGTTGGGAGGGGGCTGACCTGTGACAAACGGAAGGCTACAGTTGGGAGGGGGCTGACCTGTGATAAATGATGGCTACAGTTGGGAGGGGGCTGACCTGTGACAAATGATGGCTACAGTTGGGAGGGGGCTGACCTGTGATAAATGATGGCTACAGTTGGGAGGGGGCTGACCTGTGACAAATGATGGCTACAGTTGGGAGGGGGCTGACCTGTGATAAATGATGGCTACAGTTGGGGATGGGGCTGACCTGTGACAAATGATGGCTACAGTTGGGAGGGGGCTGACCTGTGACAAATGGAAGGCTCTAGTTGGGGAGGGGGCTGACCTGTGACAAATGATGGCTACAGTTGGGAGGGGGCTGACCTGTGACAAATGATGGCTACAGTTGGGAGGGGGCTGACCCGTGACAAAATGATGGCTAAAGTTGGGGAGGGGCCTTACCTTCATATTTATATTGCTATAAGCAAAGACCTCCATTTGTCACAAAAGTAGGCCTAAATTGCAGAGGGATCTTACTCGCTATTTTGAGAATCACTGAAATTAGTTTCAAGTTTCTGATACATGTCAAAAAACTACAGGGGGCCTATATATAAGAGGGATGTTTTTGTGGATAAATGTAGTAGGAACACTTGAATCAATTGCATTACTGATACACACTATCAGATACCTTACCTTTAGCTTGATCAGTCTTTCCTGTTACAAATGATAGGCCAGCCACCATGGCTCTCAGATAATCACAATCCAAATATGATTTGTCCAAAATTAACTTCCCAGTCTCTTTTGTCTTATGTTTCCCTTTTCTCTGCTTCTTTTCTAAAACAAAAACATGTTGTCAACAATAATAGAAAGATTTGATAGAATTATGAAAACCCACAGGAAAAATAAAGCAAAGCTGTCATATCCAGACATAACCTTGCTGCCAGTTTCAATGCCCTTGTGACTGACGCTTTAACTCATTGCAATGATAGATATTGTCTTTTGAATATATCTCAAGTATTTAGATTATGAATTCATTACATGACAAAACAGTTGGAATAGTAGGGTTTTTTTAGAATCTATTTCATGAGATGGGTTAATGACATTACATTGATAACTCAAATTTTGTAGTAAGTAAATCTTAGTTAGACGGATTCAAATATCCTATAATTTAAAAGATGAATAATAACTCCCTTCTTTAAGAATGATAAACCTTGTACTATTTTCATTGAAACCTACAATATTTCAGTTCAAGCCAATGTGCATGTGACACCTAATTCAGCAAATAAATCTGAATTTTTTGTGAAAGTCAAATTATTTCAAGAATGATCAAACTTATACTACATTCAATAAAACCTTCAATGGTTCAGTTAAGGCCAATGAGACACCTTATTCAACCGATAAATTTGAAAGTGTTTGAATGTGTGAAAGGCCGATATCATGCAAAATGATTTAAGTATGTAACTATAGCATGATTTATGTATGTAAGTATAGCATACACTATCATCTGCTATAAATGGTATTCATTATTAATAAGTACAAATTATACCTGGTTTGAGAGTAGCCTCACAGTATGGAAGATTGTCAGTGAAAATGAGTCTCCGTCTGTATTGGCCTGGATCGGTGACGACATCCTCGACAACAAGCTCCCCGAGGGTAGGACTGTTACCTTGAAACCTGACTGTCCTGTTGCCTTTGTGGTCTCCAAGTGACAAGTAAGGCACCTGGAACAGATTGGTGCATTAGTGTAAGTATACAAGCAAATGAAAATTAATTCAAAAGAGAACATTTTTGATAGTAGAGTAATATACAAGGCAGTGTAGAATGGCTGGCCACAGTTTCATGAACATTATTTAACTTGAATTTTTCTATCGGAAAGCATTACGGAATTAAAGGAAAGTTCCTAAACTAAGATTTTCCCTATTAGTACAATAATGCTTTCCTATGGAAAAATGTATTACAGGATTTTCTGAAGTTAAGAAATGTGAAATGAAATCAGGCCTGGTAAGGTAATGCTACAATTTTCACAAATACATCAGGTTTTTTTGGTTTTTTTTTTCATTTTCCTCGAGAGATCTCTTACAGATTTGATTATATTCACAATCTTAATTGATTACTGAGTAAATTCCTTTTCATATTTGTACTGATACTTGTAGCTGATAAATTTTATACATGTGGCAGAATAGTTATGAACTTTCCTTTTCGGGTCATTTTCTTTGAACCTGGATTAAGAGACCACCTGTCATATGTGACCTTTTTTATTGCCTCCCTTGGAAGGTCACATATGATAGGTTTGACTGTATAATATTATCATATTATAACAGATTATAATGTACCAAACATTAAAGCGATGTAAAGAATATGGTTCTTCAATAATTTCTTCAACTCATGAAATTTTCAGTTGAATTGATTGATTATTATTTAAGATATCTTAATCTATGTCAGGCATACAAAAAGAATCTGATGGATGATCACAAACATTCAGAAATCCTCATCAAACTTACCTGTGATCCTGACTTGAAGTTGGGTGGTGCCAGCTCAAGGACATGGGGAGATAACTCTGACTTGATTGTATCCAATGTTTCGTAAGTGTGGGAACGGTTGAGAGTGACCACCACTAGTCTACAAAACCCAGCAGACTGAGAGAGTTTCTGTCTGCCTTCCTCCGTACTAAACATCCACTCAGTCTCCCTGTTAATGAACACATTTTTCAACAGCGATTTCATATCATTTACATACTGTATATTTCCTGAGTTTTTTCTGTATTTGAAAAATTTTCCAAAATTGATAATCCGGTTTAATCAATTGTCCATTACTTTAAGAAAGTTTCTCAACTTAAAACTCTTCATAGGAAACCATTCTTGGTAAAGAATTTAAGGAAAACATGTAGATTCCTGGTACAAAGGTATATCAAAATAAGAGGCCAGAAGTGCCTCCAAAATAGGAGGAAAATTTTGAGTAAAACAGAAACCAATGTGCTATAGAAACTTACCTGCCCTCGGGTACAATGAATATCCCAAATTTGTTTGTAAATTTTTGGTCAGCACTGTCTACTATGAAGAGGGTGTAGCGTGGGGCGATGGACACTTCACTATAGAGACTTAAAGAAACCTGCTCTCCAACCATCTCCCTATACAAAACAAAGTGTAGTTCATGATCATATACAAAATATGTACATATCATAGAAATCACCTGTCAAAACACTGCTGCTTATGTTTAAGTTTTCATTGTATCTGAATTTCTTCAACCTGTTTCACCAATTAATTTGGCTTTATTTTCACAATTTTTTTTGCAAGTAATTACAGTACAAGCTTAGATTTGGTAATGGAGTACATGTATCAATTGACAGATAATATGCAGATACAAATATAATCAATTTTTAATAAAATCCCTGGACTAGTCCCAATCCACAAAAACAGAAATGTTAGAATTATGCACAGATATTAAATAATCCTTGATTTAATTCAGAAAGCAATTATCTGTGCAGGTTGCTTATAAGGTCAGTATATTTGACAATAATTGGGCAAGGTAAACATCATGTCTTTGCCAGATCAATTTACCTTTTCTTGATCTGCTGTCTCATGATAGCATAATACTGCATCTCTTTTAAGACTGTATGCATCTTCTCCGTGGAATCCATCCGCTCCACCTTGTCATCGCTGGCACCCACCTCCAGGATCTGAAGACAAAGCATCACGTTTTTGTTATGTTAAAGGGACAATTTAGTCGAGCATGCTTTTTATAATTCAAACAGAATCGATAAAACATATATCCAGGCAGATAAAAGAACCTGTGGCCAATATTTATCTGCTACACAACCAATGTCCAGTATGGTCAGTTTAAGTTTGGTGGAAGTCCATGCCAAATATAGCGATACTCCAAATATAGTGCAACATGTTGCGTCCCCACGCGATCGAAGCATGTAGTGTGAAGAGACAGTAGATCTGATTTCACATACACTTATTTCTTTTGATTTTGATTTAACAACACGTGTGGAAAACAATTGTTATACATGTATGTATCATAAACAATGTATCATAAATAATGTATCATAAATAAAGGATTTAATGATGAAATATTGTGTGGATGATTTAAATCGACCAAACACAAGCTTATTCACAGTTTGCACACAAAGGGGCACCAAAGGGGAATTCATATTCATGAAATTGTGTACACGCATGTACACGGCTGGTATGTCTTTGCTCCAATTGATGCAGAAACTATGATTATTATGAAAAGATATGGGTACCAACCACAGTGGAAGGGGATATTAACATTCTACCAGACTATTTGATATCTGCTGCTAACACAAACTGTTTAAGAAATATAATCTGGAAAAAATTGGAAAAACCAAGGCCTACAGTATTTGTTATTTTAAGAGCTAAACAATTAATTTGACTATTAATATAACTTTTAAGTCTATATATTATTTATATCACATGTACATTTTATCCACATTACTAGTATTGTGAACTAATGCGTTGTATATTTCTGAGTTCGGTGAAGAAGATTGGGTAAATCCTGTACTTGAATAAACTCAACAAAACTTGTAATATTCTAATAAGCCCATCCAGGACTTAGCTCATAGTCCTGCCCTTGCATTAGTGAATGACTGGATATTGCGGAAAATCCGAAATGGGTGCATATCTAACTTCTTCACGAGGTAAGCTAACAACAAATGGCTGAAGCGTACAGTTCCTAGAGAACATTTGACCATATGTATATTATCTTAGCAACCACGGCTGCCATAGTTACCAACATTGCAACACTTCCTGCATTTTATTTTCTTCGTACTGTATTTTAACGATTTGTGTCATGATGTAAATATAAGGATTGTACCTCAATTTGATTGCGTATATGGGAGTATGCCCACAGTTGGCAATGACAAAACATACCCTATGGAGCGGTAACAAGCTAACCATAGGAAATGTTCGTTGCCAACTGCGGTCATACCATATAGCGGGAAATTTTAGCGGTCATAAAATTTGGCAATTTGGTCATGAAAACTGGAAGTTAAATTTTGGCGAGTTAAAATTTAGCGATTTCCATTAAATCTAGAGTTTTAATTTGGCGTTGAGCATATATATTACCTACCGGTATATATAGATAATTATATTATGCCCATACATTCTATCCATGCTGATGAAGTGTGTTGTCAAATTAGTGTTTATATGAGTATGTGTACAAGCAACAGACAAAGAGAATTTTATCAACCGTATGCTATCGACGTGGTCATCTATTGTATGATGTGTATACGTACAGGTATGTTAAACAATGAGTCTACAGTTAAAGTGTTAACATCAGTCCATTGAATGGTAAGGGTAGATGGCTTTGTTTTCACAAAAAATAATTATGATGCGATATATGTCATACTTGTATTGTTATACATGTATCGTGAGTAGTTGTTCACTAGCTATAGCTATTCATACCTATCGGCATTTTGGCCGACAGGTGCAAGGCAACAACCAACATTACGCACCAGTCGTTACTCTCGGGAGTTATCAAAGGTAAATGGTGATCGGAACGGAAACTAATGGCAAAAATTGAAATTTTCGCGTCTTTTTAATTGGCGGTGTTAAAATTTGACGGGTTAAATTTTGGCAATCTACATACGGACCCGCCAAATCGCCAAATTAAAGCCCGCTAAAATTTCCCGCTATACGGTACTACGGTATATGCAGTAAAAATGAGGTACAATCCTTAAGTAAAACACACATGCTTGTAAACCTTATCCTACAGACCAGCACAAAGCACTAAACTATTAATCACATACTTAGGTCATCTTAGCACAACTGTTAAATACAATACCATACAACACCATAACTCAACACAAATAAAGATAAGGGGTTCTGAAGAAACATGTCCAAGTTATCAATACCAAAACTGTACATTCTTTCAACTTCACTTACACACTATATATGATAAAATGTAAAATACCATATGTTTATCTCAACTTAGAAATATAACATAGCTTTTAAGACAACAGTATGCAGAGTAGACATAGATATAAAAACACCATCAGAATGTATGTGGACATAGAAATACGTTTCAAAAAACTTCATATATTGCCTGCCATGATATACATGTGACAAACATACTAAAGTAATACTATTTCATAATAGTATATAGCTTATCACAGACCAAAACTATTGCCATAAAGACTGTTACACAGTGGTAAAATCATAAACTTAAAATATATTTAGCAAAACATTAGCTTAAAAACCAATCTTATTTTTAGACTCTAGAAATTATTTGAGCAACAATCCAAGGAAACATCTCGAGTCAAGTTTATATGTCTGGACATGTACACCAATTAAATGTTTAATCCCTAGTCACTGAATGTGATGAGGGGTCTCTTAATTAAGGAAAGTTCAGGGTTGTAGGAAACACAGGTAGACTTTGAGGATTTAAGCACTACAGGGGATGGCTTGTATGTGTAGCAGGTATCGTTACTGTTCAGACGACAAGTAAGGAGGGCACACAGAGTTGACTGGCCCAATAGTGAGCGATGATCTGTTTGGATCTTCCTCAACAGTGAAAAAACTCGCTCACAGTCAGCGTTGCTGTTTGGCAGACTACAGAGGGCAGATGATAGTTTGCAGAGCTGGGAGAATCTGGCACTATGGGTAACCGTTGTTTTCAGGTCTCCTACACCTCCTCAGAATCTGTCCAGGCATGTCTTCCCAACTTCCTATTTTGGCAGGTCCTCATCACTGCAGAGTTGGAATTCCCTGAATTCCTCCTCAAGGGTATCCAGCTCATCAGGGGAGATAACACTTGGAAATCGCCGATCCCATCCTTGAAACAGCTGACGGGTTGAATATTGTCTGTCTTTGCAGGAATCAGGAATTCTAGTCCATTCACAACAGGGTCATGGAAGGGGAACTTCCTCACCGTCTTGTCAACAGCAGCCATGTAAATCCTCTGACTATGTCGGGAACCTTGATGCTGCTGTTGGCTCAACATCATCCTCGTGCTGACTGAGGTATGCCCTTGTGGAGAGGCCTATGGCTAGGAAGGAATCATCCTAGATGTACAGCTGGGTCCTTGAAAGGAATCTGTGATATCCTTTGTCTCCTTAATGACTTTGGCTTAGGACCAACTTTCCTAGAAGTTTCCTCATAAGGGAGTCGGATTTCCTGTCCTAGGTAAGGCAAGCGAGTCCATCAGCTTGAAACATGGTGTTGAACTCCATCAGGAATGGAAGGATGAATCAAAGAATGTGAAAGTACATTGAGCATCTCAGGGTTGGAGAGGAGGTCTGTGAATCTTTTCACTCGTCCAGACTTATAGACATCTTCATGGGAGACAAAGTAGGACTTCAGAGCTGGCCAGTGATGAAGAAGTTGAACCACTGCTCTAAGGAGACTCAGCCATCTGGTGGCACAGTGTTTCAGGATCTAGGAAGGATCAACGTCCAGAAAGTCCATGAACTCCTAATACTGCTCCTTTCGTTTAGCACTGTGGTTGAAGTGGTAATGAAAATCTATCAGAAGATCCTCAACTGGCAGTGGAAGACTCTTAACCACAGCAATAGTGTACAAAGGTTGGCGAGGTGACAAATACATCCCAAGTCAAAAATATTTGGCTGTACCTCACGGAAATCTGGCTGACTACAGAATTGTTGCATCCAGTCACAACACTGCAGTTGTCCAACATGAAACTTATACAGTTCTTCCATGGAATCTCATTCTTGATGAAGATCTCATTTAGATGTTTGAAAATGTTTTCCCCTGTTCCGATGTTGCAAATGGGCATGGACCAAGAATCTGGTGTTTGTTTCTGTGATGAAGTATCTCACAAGAACTGCTCTAAACTCTCCATGGGTGTCATTGCTCTCATCACAAATGAGGGAAAATGGCTTACTCTTAAGATGGGCAACAACATCTTTATGCAGGTCTGGAGCCAGACACTTTTTCACAATCTGTGTTGTCTTAGTCCGTCCAAAATTTCCAAACTTCCGGGCAAACTTGCTGCCCAGGAACATCAGCTTACACAGCTTGTTGAAGTGGTCTGCAGTGTTGAAGGCAATGTTGTGCTCACATATGAAGTTTGCAAAAAGGCATTCAGCAGGGATGACGTCATCATCAGCCTGTGTCTTGAAGAATGGCGTTACAGGTGTAGACATTGACTCTTATCTTCATGTTGGCCTGATGGAGGGGTGTTGTGGCATGCTTTTGTGGCATCCTTCTCCCCTCCATGACTGATGCTGAAGCTTCTCCCATGCAGATAAGTACTGTACTTGCATTCATATTTCGGTCATTGAGGAGTGGGTTTTGGAGGAGTAAGTACCATTGTCAAAAGCAAAAATCTGATATGGAGTATAATTTGATATCGTGGGTGAAGCCCTACCTCTTCTAGCAGTCCAGCAGTAAATATTGTCCTGTGCGTTGATTGGTCAAAATTCATCTAATTTTAGCGGGTTTATGGCAATTCCCGAAATCGGGAGATTTACCTGGTTTTGGTCAATATGATCAGGAAATGGGGAAGGGAGGCTAGAATTAGGAAACTCCCAACTGAATTGGGAAATAACTCAAAAATGCATGGAAAATGTTAACTTGTATCAATATATGGCCAAGAATAGTTCGTGCTGAAGTAGACTTTCATGAAATAATTTGTGAAATGATAAAGAAGTTAAAAGAAAAATGTTTGCCTTTAACAGTGTTTACTGCCGAAGGTAAATACAAACACTCGTGTCTAAACATTAAACAAAAGGAAATACATGTAAATTTTTTTGTACTACACGTATATGGTAGGTATTGTAAGGAACGTAAACAATTCACACCGTAATCTATCAAATATACCTGTTTCATATTTGGTAGTTTCTTGAATTTTGTTAGGATCACAGCAAATACAGGCATGTTGAATTCCTTGTCTTTGTTCTCGGAGTCCTCTGTGTTGACTTTGTGTATCCGTATTGGCCATCCTCTAAAATGAAAGAAATTAATTGTGCTTTATCTTTTTATTACATCATGCGTTTGATTTTTCTTAACTCTAAGCATAAGGTATATTTTTAACTATTGCATGGCTAAAATGACTATTGCATGGTCACGTGTAAACTATTGAACACCTATAATGTTTCAGAATTAAGTCCTACACTTTCAAGCATCTAAGTCACTCAGATATGTCAACACTGCAAGATGACCATCATGGCAACTTCTAGGCCTACAGGACAGTCGAGATGTCAGTGATTCTAAGTGTGTTTTAGTGATTATGTAATAAAACAAGTATATCATGGGTGTCTGTGCAACAGTCCAGAATATTTTACCCTTAGTACTGGTAATCGACCGATGTTCCATTGCCGAGTTGGACTATTGCACAGACATGTACACCAATGATATATTTGTATGCATAGTTTGTTAGCCAGACGGATGCATTGAGGCGCAGGTCAGCTCAATTCTCTAGCTTTCTCTATTTTCATGTAGAACTTCTATACCGTAGGCTATTTTATAGTTAGTTTATATTCTGTAGAACCGGAGATAGGTGGTCTGTCACGCATACACACTGTCCTTCAGTAGACGAAGCGATATATATGTTTCATGTATAGTAGCTATTGTATAGGGCAGTTTGGTTAGGTTTACTCATTTAGAAGTTGTTGTTTCTTTATTTGTAACAGCTGTTTAACTCACTGAATACCCAGGGGGTATAATATATATGTGTCATTAAATGTTTATTTGCCTTTCGTACTTTATATACTGGTACGGAACCCAGAGTACCGAACCTGGATACATTATGTAGATGTATGGCTGTTCACGACTAGACAGGTGGAAATCCCTCCTGTTACACAATATCAATTATTCTTTCCACAAATCTGGGCATGTCTAACCAAGCTGTCTTCTTATTCTAAAGTATTTAAGATATATTATGTAAACTACACATGATATCATAAAATTTTGTATATACATAGCTAGATATTAAAGACATAGGGTCTACAATATACATGTAAAACATACATGTCTAGTTTTTAAGGAAATGTCTCTCAAGTTAATTATACCTTACTATGTTAAGTTTTCACTGTCATAATCGTAATTAAGTGTGAAATTGACGTCTGTTTTCCGCCAATTCATTATTATCGTACCAACAATAATTGCTTTAATACCAATTTCTAACATACAAAAATTATATTTCATGCATACTAATATTAAAGGTGGAAGGTGCCTTAATATGTTTTTTTAATTACACATCATATAAAAGTTTTATCAGTTAAAATAGACACTGATTTTGTGAAGAGATAGCTTTGATCCTATACAATTAACCAAAAAAAATCTGTTTTTATCATTGATGCTAAAAACTTTAATTCAAAGATGAAGTGAGATATTTGTTGCTTTTCCTTTAATTTCTTTCTGCTATGTATCGTTAATTTTCAATGCATTTGTTAGAATAAGTATTTAATACTAATCCAATACTAACATGTCGGGGAAGAATTTAAGGACTTTGTTCATGATGTGGTCCTGTAGAAGAGAAATACAGATGTATCGTCCTCCTTGTTTTAGAACTCGCCCAATTTCTGTAAACATGGCATCAATATCAGCCACCACTTCGGTGCTGTCGTCCACCATCAGAGCGTCCAGTGTTCCTTTGTCTAACACCACCCCAAATTCACCATCTGCAAAATCTGTCTATAAAAGAGAAACCATTGTATTGTTACTGAGTTTGTATTATTAATGAGTTGTCATCATAGTCAGAAGAAATTAAATCACAACATAGGTTGAACTCTTTAAATATGTGTACACTGTATGACTATTTTAATCTCAATACACTGTACTATAAATACACACGTTTTGTTCTACCACAGCTACTGCATTTGTTGCAAAGACTACAAAACTCATATGATTGAGATTCCTTCAAGTCAAGTAATTAGCTGTTTTCCAACACAAATGATAGATTCCCATGAGAGGGGCAAATAGTAAATTGATAAAATCCAATCAAGATCAAGGTACAGTACAGTACATGTACACATACATGTAAAGAAGCCAAGAACAGTTCAAAGATCAAGCAGGTATAATAATGTTTAACATATCTTAACTGAAGCATCAAATGTATATCTATAGGTGTCTAGTTGTTAGTATCTTTACCTATTTACCTTTTTGACATCCATTTTGAGAAACTTCATATCTGGACGACTCTTCTTATTCTTATCCGTCATCTGACGGATGACGGTATCACTGATGTCAATGTTGATGATGTTGTGGTAGCCGACATCGTAGAGATTTTCACTGAGCTGTGAGTTACCACAACCAACCATGAGTAGTTTATCTGTGGGTTTGATGTACTTGTGAAGAATTCCACACAACTCTGGGTACTCGCCATACCTATAGAACACAATCAAACAATCGGTCAATATGAAAGGAAATTGCATTGTAACCAGAAAATAACATTAAGCAGATCTTTCACCACATAACACAAAGTTATCAATAAAAATCAATATTTTGAATATGACAATATACATGTACGGTATATAATTATTTGTTTTAATCATTGTCTTTGTTAATATCAATTCCAAGATATTCCAATTCCTGATTTACTATTTCAAGCAGGAGTTATACCTTATACATCAACCAATCTGATAAATAACACATCTCAACTTTACTCTATACAGATCTACTGTATTTCATTGAGGAAGTAAAGTATACGTAGTGTGCCTATTCTGAATAAAAATTAGATCTGGTTTTAATCAGATTCCAGTATTCCTAAGTAAAATTATTTTTTTGTGGTAAAGGTAATTATAATACATATACTTAATAACTGATGGCATGAGACAGTAAACAAACAAAATCACATACATAAAATGTACAAATATATATCAATACACTGATGATTAAAATAATTGTCAAAATATTTATCTAATCTGGGGGAGAAAAATGAGTTATCTCCCTTCATTGTCTCTATATACAGCACATGTAGACCTGTATAAACAAAGTATCAAACCATTCAAAGGCTTTAGTTCCTCGTTTCTGGAAAAATTGATCCCAGTATTGTGGCGAGTGGAATTCACTGTGGTTCCTTGGTAGGAGATCCATTCTGTGCAGGTCACTGACTGAACCTGTGTTATCCCTCAGGTCGACACATCAAGACACACCATACTGAAAACATGCAATCAAGTGAAAATAAATACTGTGATTTTTTGCAAATTGGTAGCTTGTTTTTTTTCTGAATCTCTCATAAATCTTGTGGCAAGATATCTGACTGGTCTCTTTGTTGATATTTATAAGAAATCACATATCTAAACATGCAATGAATATATCTTTAAAAAGGTTAGAATTATAAACTGCTTATAATATCTATCATGAATTGGAAAGGAATAGTAAAATGTGAACATGTTAGATAAATAATGTAAATCAAGTCATGGTTGACTATGTACATATGTATTTCATTAAAAATTATACTGCAAGGGAGCCGAGGTAATGCCTGTTGTACATTAGAACAATATTTTCTGCAATCTTTGTTTCACTAATAAGGAAAAGACAAAATTACCGAAACACTGAACTAGTTACTTGCCAACAAGCCGGATTGACAGTGTTGTTTTTAAATTTGATACACAAAAATTGTGACACTGAGGACCTAGCTAATTCTATGTGGTTAATAATTAATTTTCTGACATTTTATAATTTCAAATCAAAATCTTCAAAATGAAAAGAAAAAAATGCAACTTTTTATTGCCCAATTCAAATATTATTTGAGTTCAGTATCAGGTATCAAAGACTCAATAAATATTATTTTTACTTATATATCAATAGAACCTGGCAAAAGTAAATTGATCTAAATCTGTATCTGTATATCATTATGGCCCGTGTGTTTAACATCAGCTAAACACAATATCAAGAGGTCTGATTGCACATTTGAAAGATATTACCGTACATGCATATGAGATGCAAAGATAGCAGTCAAGGCTGAAAGGGGGTGATATTCGATGCAAAGCCAAAACTAGAAAACTATCAACAAAGTTTCTTTTCTATCTGTACCAAAATAACCTCCACTACTGCTACAATATTTGTGTCAGGCTGTAACGAATGGTAATTCACAGGCTAATAACGACTACGGTAGAAGTTTTCCTAAATCCGACCTTCGTGGCGATTAAATACATTTTTTTTACCTGGAAAGAAAACACAATATTCTTACCATATTCATATTATAAACAAACCACGTGCAAGCTGTGCGGTTCAAGCATTCAAAAGACGATGTTTTTCTCAGGCGCGTTCGATGCAATAACAAAATCAACATTTACATCAAAAACGTGATTTTGCGTTTTATTTTGCTTCAAAATGCTAAATTAAAAATGCAATTATTTTTATTGAATTCTTCACTAAATCAGCTAAAAGCTGCTCGTTTTTTAAACATCAATATATTATATAAATGAAATGAATCCGGAACTTAATCTCAATACTTATTAACATCCACCTATCATATCCGGTTTATGAAGTAATACCACGTGTTTTTGAGAAAAATTGTAAACATTTAATTAATTTTTCCAGATTTCTTTGAAGATGGGTAGCTCTAGTAAAGTAAGTCATTCTAACACGAGATATAAATTTGATAATTTTCTCCATCAACTATTTACTGTTGCAAACGGTGTGTAAATAAACAGATACAGGTACACCCTGTCTAGCAGTAGTTGTCTAGGTCGGGTTGCCAGTACTACTGAAAACAGTAGCCCGTGTTTCCTATATATGGCCCTGACACCAGACTAAGCTAGACATTCTGACAGATAGAGATCTACACTAGATATATATCTGTCAGAATGTCTAAATCTGATGTGACATCATCATGTCAGGACCATATAGGAATTCACTCACAAATACACGTCAAATGTTTTGGGTGGGGATTTCAAATATAAATCAACAAGTTAAAAACGTAAAAAAAGGAATAAGAACAAAGCTTTCCTAAAAAAACGTGCCTCATATTATTACTAATATAAAACTGATTAAATGATACCAGGCAGATGGATTTAATCTTGTTAGATTTCTATAAAAAAAATCCACCAATGTACTAATTTAATTGATTATGGAATATTGATCAAAGAATACTGTTTGATTTTTTATTTGGTACATTATAATGTATGCAAATAAAAGTTATTGGCGTAGTGGAACTGGACTGGGTTGAACACGAGTGACCAGGTAGCTCAAATGGTTAAGAGTGTCAGTCTGGAGTTTGGAGGTCTCTTGGTTCAAGTCCTGGTCTAGCTGCTTGTTGCATTTTCCTTCTCCTGTTACATTTGGCCCCAAACTAAATACTGACAGGTATTAGGCATGATAGGGGTTCTCACATGTGTGCCTTCGGGATCGAAGACTTTTAAGGAGGAATTAGAAGGAATGTAGGGGAACTGGACTAGGTTGATTGCTTGTGGCCAGCTGGTAAAGGTTAGAGTGTCAGTGCATGTCTAGAGTTTAATTTGGAGGTCCTGGGTTCGAGTCCTGGTCTGGCCGTTGGATTCCTCTCCTGTTACATGGGTTATAATTGCATTTGTACATGTGCATTGAAATATAGTCACATTTTATCTTCATGATTTGGAGGATTTCTATTTGCTGTGATATGCGGAGCTTATAATTGTTATTATAATTAAAGAGGTTGGCTGGTTTATTTATCTGACAATATTGTGTGCCACAGTGCTTGTCAAAAGTTCCTGCTGTGGTGAAGTTGCTACAATGTAGAGTGGCCACAGATTCTACCCCCAGTGACTAGACACACCAATGTTTTCTGTATTATACTATAGAAAAATGCTGATGCAAACACTATGTACATTTTTTGTATATGATATAACCAGTACATGTTCTTGCTGCCAACATATATGTTGACACTTCCAATTGGGTTAGTGTTCTTTTATGAAAATTTGAAAGTAAGAAAGTTTTGACTTTGTACCTATTGATTAGGATGCAATATATTTTTTATTTGTTTATTTCATTATTGACATGTTTTCTTTTTGTTTATCAATTTAGGAGAAAAAGAGAAGGAAGAGGCAGAAGGTTAAAACTGCAGAAAAAAAGAAAAATCTCCAGAAGAAACTGGCAAGGATAGACAATGTTGAAATGTTAACTAAAGATCAAGTTAAGAACATTCTGTGAGTGTGAATCGAAAGCAAGATTGAAATAATACACAATTCATACATGTTAATGCATTGTATAATATTCTGGCTGTTGCAGAGTTTCAAACTTTTCACATTTCAAACTTCTTCTCAAGTTTCAAAAGTGGGATTGAGCTGAAACTTGCCAGAAACGATCCTGAAATGGTCCTGACCAAGTGTTGTTATTTCTCGGGCCGATTAAAAATCCGAGATGGCCCCCATAGCTACCATCTTGAAAAACACATTTTAAACTTCCTCTCAAGTTCCACCAGTGCTATTGACCTGACTAGGTGTTGTTTTTTATTGAGTCGGTCAGAAATCCAAGATGGCCACCATAGCCAAAAGTGCCACTTTATACTTGCTACAGAGAATACATAATACAATAGTATGAGGGTCTTTAATTTAGAGTCAGATGACCTTTAAGACCCTTGGGCCTCTTGTTTGTTCATTGATGTGATCTGACCATGGGCCTCTTGTTTGTTCATTGAGGTGATCTGACCATGCCCCCAACCCTCCCTACGCCAGAACTGAGAGTGTCCCCACCCCACCCCAGGCCAGAACTGACTGTGCCTCCTCTCCACCCCGCCAAAAAAGAATTGACGGTGCCCTCACCCCACCCCCTGCCAAATTTTGGATTTTCTCCTGTGTCTACTAAACATCATATGTGACAGTTAAGATACCGACATTTCCTTTTAACTCTTTATTTCTGTGTCATTTTCATCTTTTGGTGTCAAACTACTAGATACTCATCCAGAATTATGCCTTTTACTTCCTGAATTATAACTCTACTTGTTTAGGCTGTTGTAAGTATACCCATCCTGAATAATGTCCCTAGCTTTTATAAGTATTTCATTATGCTTCTAGCTCCTGTTGTAAAGGTATTAACTCCTAATCAAACAGAAATCAAATTTTTGCCTTACAGGAACCCTTAGAAGTGAAGTACATGTGTATGTAAAAATATCAAGGGGAGTAACTCATATTAACACAGAAAAAGGTTTCTTTGTCTTCTAAAAGAAAGATTTTAGAAAGTAAAAATGATGAATAAATCAAATAATGAAGTAATGAGAATATAAGAGAACAAACTTTAAACCTGTTAATATTGGTGTTTCTTTATAGCATACACACCACTTGTGCTTCCAAAGTGACGGGGAAAAGGAAACGAAGAGTAACAAAGCGACTGAAACATCTCGCAAAGAAATCAACTGAATTACAAGATGGTAGGTTTATTTATTGTCACAGTCATCCCGCCAGTGCTCATATAAAAGATGACATCACTTTGAGCTGTTGTTTGTCACCTGAAATTTCTTCAGTCATCAGTTAAATTAACTTTTTTTTTTTTTTTTTTTTGCAAACTATTTTCAGGTTTAATGTATGGGCAACTTTCTTCAAAGGCCTATACACTTCAGTTGAAAAATGCTACAGTTCAATTTCTTTGTGCTGTTGTTCTTGTGAAGTTTATTAAGAACAATTTGAATTCAGTTTGTGGAAATAATTTTCTGAGATTAGGGTTAACTGGACAGGTGTATCAGGCATGTGGGTACCATGCTTGGGTGTATATATGATATATTAATGTACATACTGACAGTTGACTGATTTTGGGGAGTACTCGTTCAATGGGTCTGGGCCTTCTCTTCATGGAGGCACACCACTATTAGCTTACATCTATGTACCAGTGGTCTGCAAACCAATTGCTGTACCTTGGTCATTGTCTTTTTTGCTTCTCTTTATATATACATGTACATGTATATGTTAATCTACTTCTGTCAGTCTGGAGTAAGAGTTATGATGACTACAATTGCACAAAAGCTGATTAGCTTAATCAGTTAATTGGTGAAAATTTCATTTCTTCTTTACTTCAAAACCTTTGTATACATATCATATTCCTTTAAATAGGTAGGTAGGAAGAGACTGGGGAGTGTTTCATTAAATTTTGTCAAGGCAGTCTTGCCAGAAATGATTTAATTAGGATATAAAAAATGTTATACTGTGATTAGCCCAAATCACCTTTTTGAATAACTGGACCAAGGTTTTTAAGTGTGATTTATGAGAGGTACATGTACTTAACTGGGCAGTCTTTTTAATGTATGACAGTGACATCCCCCTACAATTTAAGAACTTTAAAGGGGCATTCCTTCGTTTGAATAAAGTTTAGGTCATCAAAATTAAACTTACTGGAAAATATGTATTTTTTTCCAAAAATAAAAGTTATAATCTTTATATTAATATATATGGCAGTCTTACTCTCAAGATAAACCAAAGTTCTTTGCACATTTTGTCCTGCAAATTCTTAATTTGACCCATGCAAAGTATTACTAATTACCGCAAGGACATAAGTATTTGTATACAATACTCCTTTTTCCTGTACATTTTGGCATTAATTTCAATACATGTAGGTACAAACACTCATATAATCATCGTTCAGACATAGATTTCATCAAAAAAAATTGTCAATGTTTCTGATGTCTGAATGAAAGAATGCCCCTTTAAAATCAAAATACTGTCTGTAGCCATACAGGTAATTGATGAAATATTAACAATTGCTTATGTGAATCTTTCGCAGTTGAAATGGAAACAGTCCGTGAAAAGAAACAGAAAGAAAAGAAAGAGAAACCCACAAAGACAACCCCGGCTAATGAAGATATGGATACAGATGAGGAGTTGTGACTTTTGTGAAGCAGTGTTTTCAGACTCCTCATAGTCTCTGTGAAGTGAAGAATTTCAGATGAATGGCTAAACAATTAGATCCTTTCTGATGATCACTCAACATGTGATATTTATATCTTGACAATAATATCCGAGTGTAATGCATCTTCTTAACTTTGTATCAATTATCAATGCCATTATACTTATAGGCTGAAATTATTTTGAAATTAATTTGGAATAAAAACAAGAAAGATTTTTTTTATGTCAGATGTAGGATCACAACAAAATGAACTGAGGTTATTTTTTAAGTAAATTCCTGTGGATTACCAACAGGTGGTCTCTTCATGTTGGTAACAATATCCTGCATTTTGTGAAAATGTACGACGTAAATAATGTAACTTGTTGAAATACAAATGCATACCTTTCCCAATATATCCACAATGTAACTTAAACATTGTTATTAGATTGTATGTTTATAATTGTTTTAAATAAAGATCATGTAATTACATGATTGTATACAGTATAAAGTGTATGTATTTTTTCTTGTCTTTTTTTTTTCTTTTTTCTTTTTCTTTTTTACAGTGTAAATGCCTTTTTGCTAGACAGTATAATAAAATACCTCAGTTACATCATCTTTAATTATATTATTTTAATTAAATGACTTACTTTCAAGAAACACACTGAATGGAATTATTAAAATCATTGAAAGAGGACCTTTGTCAAATGAATGAGCCCAATCCACTTTCAAGATCAGAGGTCAAAAGAGACCATGCCGCAAACCGTTATTTCTCCTGAATAGCCAAACGATCCTTGGATTCATGATCTTTCACTACAGTAAATGTAGGAATTTAATGTAAAATGAATTGCCTAACTCGCCTAATATCCAATGTCGCATTTTAAAACTATGATGAAATAGATGAAGTTTATATTTTTATGAGTAACACTATTTACAAAGTAATATAAATGAGTATTTTTAAGATCAATTGGGTCAAATATGTAGATATCTGAAGAAAAAAGTTTTTAATACACATGTATCTATGACCTTCAGATGCCCTATAGTTACTAAATTTCAAAAGGCTGATATAAATATTTCACATTTGTCCCAATTGGAAACAAGTTCACTGACGTTAAGATTTCATGTAACACTACCTTATAAACATTCTGCAGTGAACACTTCTATACATTTGTGTGTAATATAAGATACTCATTTGGTTTGGTTTGTGAATGTCCTATGGACGTCAGGATGGCTGACTAATACCCCCGCAATCTGCACGAGTCAATGGTGAATTGGAACTGTTAATTAGAGGCTAACTAAGATAACCCAGTAATATAGTGACCAGTTGCCATAGCAACCATAATTTTGAGGGAAAAAAAAGAAAGTGGCATGCACATCTACATATGGTCCTCTATATTTGTGTGAAGTTTCATTGAAATTGGCCATTTAGTTTAGGAGTTGTCCGGACAAACAAAGTTATGGTTCTTATCGGAAAACCTGTTTATAGTGACCAGTTGCCATAGCAACCATAATTTTGAGAAAAATAAAGTGGCATGCACATCTACACATGGTCATCTATATGACATTGTGTGTGAAGTTTCATTGAAATCGGCCCTTCGGTTTAGGAGGAGTTGTCTGGACAAACTTATTTATGGTTCTTATAGGAAAACCTGTTTATAGTGACCAGTTGCCATAGAAACCATAATTTTGAGAAAAAGAAAGTGGCATGCACATCTACACATGGTCCTCTATATTTGTGTGAAGTTTCATTGAAATCGGCCCTTCGGTTTAGGAGGAGTTGTCCGGACAAACTTAAAGTTATGGTTCTTATCAGAAAACCTGTTTATAGTGACCAGTTGCCATAGCAACCATAATTTTAAAAGAAAAGAAAGTGACATGCACATCTACACATGGTCCTCTATATTTGTGTGAAGTTGCATTGAAATTGGCCATTTAGTTTAGGAGTTGTCCGGACAAACTTATTTATGGTTCTTATAGGAAAACCTGTTTATAGTGACCAGTTGCCATGGCAACCATAATTTTGAGAAAAAGAAAAAGGCATGCACATCTACACATGGTCCTCTATATTTGTGTGAAGTTTCATTGAAATTGGCCATTTAGTTGAGGAGGAGTTGTCCGGACAAACAAAGTTATGGTTTTTAAAGAGGCATGCACATCTACACATGATCATTAATATTTGTGTGAAGTTTCATCGGAATTGGCCCATCGGTTTAGGAGGAGTTGTCCGGACAATATGCGTCTACAGACAGACGGACGGACGGACAACCTGATTCCAGTATACCCCCCCTTACTTTGTTGCGGGGGTATACTTAAATACTCCTTAAATATCAAGTACAGAGCACCCTGTTTATTTGCATAGCCCTTTTTCCATGACAAAATATGCAAATAACCGGAGTATTCATATAGGCGGAGTTGGGTTTTGGCCCCTCTTATACACATGTAGATCGTCAGGTAGGTACTCAAAATGGGCGCTATATGATTGTTTATGTTATTTGCATTAAAATAAATTTAAAAAAAAAAATTAAATTTAAAATAAAAGAGTAAATACGAAATACATGGGTTGTTATTCTTTGTGAATGTACAAATAAAAATATTCGCATACACTTCATTGTTTACTCTGGGTCCGATATCGGCCATACACGGGTGGGTTGGCACTACAATGTACAATGTCATCGTTTAAATTAACATTAATTATCGTCTCGAGATGCGTTGTGTTCCTGCTATGAGTATTTTAGTTGTTTGATCATAGATGATGAACTGCTGAAGCAATAGACTGTCTTGAATGACCACGACATGTGTATTGTTGTTTGGGTTTGTTTAGGAAAATGGCATGGCGCACACACACAAAGAGTTGTCGTTCATTACACATATGCCCCCACAATGCAACACGCCTAGTAAATAATCATAATGTATAATGTATAAAGTATTATGCAAAGGTCACATTAATATCCAATAACATGTTTGTAGACTAACTGATCCTAGCTCAACTATAGAAAGTGGCATAAATAAAGTGTATTAAAATAAATCTTCCTAATAAGTCTTCATAAGATGTATGTGTAGGTTTCGTCTCCGTCCATCTTGTATGTATGTACGTAATTCTAAAGTTGTCAATACTCTAGCAGCTTCATTCCTACAGAGATTTTGATCAAACTTCACGCAATGATGAAAGACCATAATATCTCGGACAAGTTCGAGTTCCAGGGTTTCTGGGTCAATGTCACTTACTACTTTCAGCAGGGGCTGGTAGAGACAAATATTCCTTTGTGTATTACATAAACAATACCCATTATACATCTTTTCTATATTTCATGGCATATTACTTCAATGCTAATTACAATATATAATCAAATCCCTGGGAGAAATGGATGTATTCATGCGGAAAAGCCTTAATTCACGTTGTGTAAAATGTACATTTGTATATGCATTTTGAAAAGGGAAAAATTTACTGTAGTATGTTCAAATTTTACTTTGTTTTCTCACACCTTTGCATATATGTAAGATACCTTTTTCCCATGTGGAACACCCATGTGGGACATCTATCCACATATGTGCAACGAGTGACATCAGGTCCAGGACTACTTTTTATGTACAATAATGGAGAAATAATATTTTACAGAGAAAGACTTGATAATTTCCGATGTGCAAAAAAGCATGAGCGGAGGAATATGACCTGATGTCAAGCATCAGTCGGCAGATTATTTTTCATGGTATACATTGCAAGTCACTGAGAAAAAATACAAAGTTTCTATATGGTTTCCCCATGTTGAATCGATTTCCTCATGCATTTCACAAAAAAGGCGTGAGAAAAATAGTCCATCATATATAAGGTTTGTGGGATAGGGAAATTCCACACCCTCGGATAGAATTTCCCTATCCAACATACCTACATATGATTGACTCTATTAGTAATCTAATTAATTGACAGTCAACATTAAAATGTTTCCATACTCGAAAGTGAAACCATTTGATACCTATTTATTTTTATATTAAAATGTACTTATTCATTGTTTGGTTACATAGGGAACACACAATTTCAACATATGGATCGTTGGGACACCTGGAAAGAAAAATCTGACAGAGAATCATTGAAAACAGAACATGATAAGAGTGTTGAAAAAACATATTTAGAGGCCCCACAGTATACATACCAGTAAATTACTGTTCATCTGTGAATGAACTGGTGACATTTCACCCAAAGTTAATATTACACAAAGATCAATTAAAAGCCAAAGTTTTTAATTATAATTACATACCTTTCATTTACAAAGAAGGCTAACAATAATAGGGTAACAACCAGATCGTTAATTGATTCTAAAACCTGTACATGCTCTGGCCTTTTTTTTCTCTCTTTTCTATCATTAAAATGTTATTGGTTGTATCATGGAAACAGTCTTCACTGAAGTCATTGTAATGAGTCCTTCAGCATCACTGAAGTCATTGTAATGAGTCCTTCAGCATCACTGAAGTCATTGTAATGAGTCCTTCAGCATCACTGAAGTCATGATAAAAATGATCATTGTAATAGGTCCTTCAGAACTAAGTATTTCAATAGAATTATGTTAAAAGGTCTGAACTAAATGCACTTATTCGACCACGATAACACAAAAGTCAGTTCAGTGTTCTGTTGGGTAAAAAATGCCCCTCTTATATGCCTTGGTTTTGTCACCAAGACCAATTTATTAGATTAAAGGAACAAGCTGACGGCATCAAAACCCTGCTACAACTCTTCCCTTTTTCTTAGCTCTTTTTAATTTTTTGTCTTTCTTTTGCTGTTTTCTCTCCTGAATATTCTGTGTACGTTTGTCATTCTTCGCATCCATCCTCTTTTTCACCTGTTCTTCTCTCTGAGACCACTTGGTTTGCTTACTCTTTTTCATTTTTTCTTTCATTTTCATGGCTTTCCTCACCAGAACAGGGTCATCTTTAACCTTTTGACCTTGGGCTCTATGCAGGGCAGCTTCCCAAGCCATTTTCGTCTCCATCTCTTTTCCTTTTTCTGCATCATTTTCTTTCACTTTTTCAACACGTTCCTGACGTTTTTCTATCTTTTCAAGCAGTCTCTTATAGTCTTTTCCTATCAGGTCACTCTTACCCCTATCTTTGCCACCAGCTTCTGTAAAGTCAAATTTGCTAAACACAAGTTTTCCTTCCTTATTGTAGACCGGTTTGACTGGCTTAGAGTTCGGACTCCCTACGACTCCATTAACTACTTCCTCCTTTTTAACTGCTAGGTTTCCTTTGTTTTTATTCTGTTTTTCAAATTTCTTTCTCAGTTTAGTTTTTAAGAGACTTTCTTTCCTTTTTAATTTCTTTTTCTCCTTCTGCTCATCAACACTTAGTCCTCTTTTACCTGAAAAACATATTAGTATAACAATACACAACTTGAAGGTATAAGATAAAATCAAATTTTACAAGTTCTGAAGAATAGTTTGATACTCAGAAACCAGATGTTGTTCAAAGTTATGATTTCATCAACAATGTTAACACGAACACCAAATATAATAAATTATGCTACAATACTGCCCGTCTTCCCTTTACTGTGTACTGCATAATAATGTCTACTTTGGTTTGGTTTATTTTGTTTAACATTTTATTAAAAGCCAGAGACATTTAAGGACATGTCAGGTTTTGGACGTGGAGTAAAGTCACTGACCTATATGGTCAGTACCTGACAACTGCCCCACATGGGTTTCAAACCCACAACTCAGAGGTGGAGGGCTTGTGATAAAGTGTTTGGACACCTTAACCACTTGACCACCTACTGTCTACTGTATACATTTCTCTGATTTTGCAGTGAACTCTTTGTGCTAAAATATCATTGTGTTAATTAGTTTCTATATTATTTCTACAGCAACTAATATGTGTGTGTCAAATCATCATTGTGTTATAATCTGTCAAAACTTAATGTGCTAGAATTGGTGATACAAAATTAAGTATATCTTAGGGGGAAAAATCTACCATAATTTTTGTTGCATCAAATATTTAATGAAAAATTATGTCGACTTTTTGCAACGCAGCCAAAAACCCTAAAAACTTCCAACGACCAGAATTGTCTCATTTGGAACAAGCCATCCATATTACAATTTCGAGGAAGAAACTCTGTTGTTTGTAATTTTCAGGAATTCTATTCAAACTACAAAAAAATGTATACAGAAGTGTCCCATTTAATCTGAAAAGGACCCTGTTTATAAATTGCCCAGAACCATTACCCTGAATTTGACCATTAAGACCACTTTATTAAAGGACCTGCCTGTACACCAACCACGTACCTTGCAGTTCCTCTATCCTAGCCCGGAGTTTCTGTTGCAGCTGTTCCTGACGAGGAGTGATTACGTTGATTAGGCGGGCATCGGTTTTCAGCTTTCTCTGCTTACTCATCTTGGACTTTTTATGTTTATGTTTTTCTTTGAGTTTGCTATCTGTTAATAAAAGAAATATATCGTCAATTTCATTTGATGAAAGTCTGACACATGATCATAATATTTTCACATGGGCATAATTATCTGTACTTATTTTCATTACATTTTTTCCAACATACACTAAGTACATATAATACATGTATTAATTCATCACATAATCAGCCTGTTATCCAAAGAATTCACCCTTAAAATCTTTCTACATGTCACTAGTGATAAAAAGTATCTGATACTTGTTTTCATTCCATGTGAGACTTAATGAAATTCGTCTAGAAATCGCAAAAATGAAAAACTTGAGACATGTTATATAAAATCTCATGAAATGAAAACACATCTAAATCCCCATATATGGTACAAAACTTATTGCATGTTAAGTAATTTCCGTGGTAAATGTTGACGAATATCAAATGAAAACATGATCGACTGCCACTTTCCAATTAAAACCATTACCTGATACAAACACATTTGATCCCACAAATTTTCACAAGTTTTTGTTCACATTATTATGCTTTGTTTTATTTGGCCTAACAAATGAAGATAAGATCTTTGACCATCATATTCTCAAATAAATAAACAACTTGAGGAAAAAAGTGATTTGGTGTAGCAGTATCAGTAATCAAAGGTAAAAGTGAACAGAACAGGAAAATTAATACTACATGTAGAGGATATATAATGAGTGGTTGTTTGATTTCTTTTTTTCAGTTATTATAATTGAATTTTAAAGTTAACAAAAGACAAGCTTTAGCTTTAACTTTTGTAAAATATGTCAATAAAGATTGATCTTTTGTTTACCTTCATGAGGATTTTAAAATTGATCTTGATGTGTTTTTACAGCACTTTTAGGCAAGAACAGTTCAAATGAAAAAAAGTTTGACCTGATCAAGTTGAACATGTCCGTAAACACAAATTTGTATCTGGACCACTTATCTTCATCACGCATTGAAATCCAATTAGACCATTAAGCAGCATCTGGATGATGTTACACAATTAGCAAATTACTTCCAGTGTGGCAGAGCGCCGAATGGTAAACTGACCACCACAAACGTTGTTTACTGCATAGGATTACTTCCCCTTAATTTGAAAATCAAAATAGACTATCCTAAAGACCAAAATTATCAAGCTCAAATTTCTTCATAACTTTGATATTCTAGAGACAGGGACCTGTCTATCTAAATGGCAATTACCGTATTTTTTTCCTTCGAAAAGTCTAGAGCCTGTGTTAAAACATGGCTAGTTTGGCTAGAAGTACATTCACCAGGGTATGGTAACAAGAAATATCACTTGATGTCCTTTCTAATAAACTAACAAGTATACTGTCAAAAAGTTGGTATCTAGTACATAGAGAATACCTTTCTCCTACAATCTCCGTTCGTGCCTAATGCCAGAAAACACACAAACACTTGAATAAATTCCAAATGGGGTGACCGACCCACATACTGGTTTATTAATCAACTTGAAATACATACATTTCACAATAGAACCTTTTTCCACTATAGATGAACACAGCCAAGACAAATTATATTATTTCCATCAAAACACCCCTGCAAGAAATACCATGACCATGAAAGCAATCAACATCACACCGACTGTCGGTAGGCAGTATATATATATATTAATATGTACACTACCTATACAGTATACACAAAAAATGTATTTCTGAAGACTACAAACTTTTACGGTGAACTGTCACACCCGAGACGTTATGTGCTAATCCAGTAAAACCTTTCCGCAATAGAAACAGATTTAGCAACAAAAAACAAAAGAATATTTTAACAAAAACTGACCGTGTCTACGTGTCAAAGGTCGTCGTCTGAATGACACAACCGCGAACATGCACGTGATTCGCAGGTAGCATATTGCGCCACCTAGCGGCCCGCTTTACTATAGGAGAAATTATTTTTGTTCTTATTCCGTCTAGTCAAATGAAAGAAATTACATAAAAGTGTCTTCAGTAATAACAAAATATTAGACGCACAAGTGACATATATTTGGTATTGCTGAGGATACTGTTAGATATTCTGTTTATTAAATTTCTTTAGCAAAATATACTGGGTCAGTTTTTAATTTTCCCAACTGTCATTTGTAAGGAGTGTTTTGATTGGTCAAATAAGAATAAATGAAAATTTTCCCTAGTGAAAAATATCACTTTTATAGAATGAATAATTTTCTATATTTCACTGGTAAAATTGTAATAAATATCAATTTATCTGATGCATTTTAACTTAATGACAGGCAACCAACCTTATGTAATATATTATCAATCAATCTTGATTACTTACAAGGCTCTTCATGTTCCTCTTCTAGATCCATTTGTCTATTTGATGATTCTGTATTAAACTTGTCTCCTCCATCTAAATACATAAACCCATGATCAGTTTTTGAAAAGCATAATAATTAAACCAAATACCATTCTTATATTCAATTTTCTGACAGATATTTCCTTGTTACATGTAATTATTACTCATGATCATTGTATTTGTATACCAGGTACAATATGAATATTTTTAAAAAGAAAATTCAGGCTGTAAAAACTAAAGCATTCAGCCAATCTGTGATATCTGGCAATTTCAAATTCAAATTCCAAGAAGTTACAGATGTAGCTGCCAGCATTTTTTTTGTCAACACAGGATTTAATTGTACAAACAAGTCTTCACAACACTTTCTAGAATAAGATAAGATGAAATATTGTATTAGAGTACCTTGTTTTCTACTGCTGGGTTTAACTTGGTCATCGTCCGTTGAATCAGAATCTTGAAGATCTTTTGAACCTGTACTGAACACTGAACTGTCAATTGTAGCCAACTGTGCTTTAAAAAAGCTGAGATCATTTTTTATAGAGGAATGTTCATCAACATTATCAGCTGCCATGTCTTCCATTTTCATCTGCATGTTAAAATGGTCACTGTAGGATGAATGTATCATACACAAGGAATTTAAATTTCTCCTTCCAATCTGCAAATATATACCAGAATTTTGTTACCTTATATGTGACATGCACATTAAAAGAATTAGATTAATCTCTAAGTCTGTGGTAATGGTAATACGCATGTATCAATATAATTAAACTTTGATAATCATCATTCTCTCTCTAACCTTCAATTAATCATAAATACATGTACAGTATATAAATGTTACTGAAAATTTGATATGCAATATGGAAGAACCAATTTGTGAAGTGATCATGAGTAAATCCTATTGGTGCCATTTCTTAGTCTTACAAAGTGTAAATAATCTAACATAAGGCACTTCATAATTGAAGGACGTGGTGTGAGCTACAATAATTTAACATATAATTATGAGCATCATGAGTATACGCAAGTACCGTGTGACATGTACATCTGTATGTATATATATGATTATTGAGGCTGTAAAAGAGAACAACAACCAGGTAAACAGTTACCTGGTTTTAAGGACATGCCATACTCAGATAGGCTAAAAAGGTTTGGATTACTGACAATGGCCTTCAGTAGAGTCAGGGGAAACATGACAGCAGTATTAGTGTAACAGAGCACATGATTATTTAAATTTAAATCACTGCCTTTGCTAGGGCTCGAACCCGGGACCTCTAGCTAGCTTGCTAGTCTTTCGCTTAACAGATCAAGCTAAAAAGATCTGTATAGCCGAGCAGTATATTGCGGCTAGTATTTACCAGGTTTACATATATTCCCCCCTTAGGCCTTTCAGGAAAGAACTCTATCCTAAAGTTCTTTTTTGGGTAACAGCAATTAATGCTTGTGGAGCAATCCGAGTAATTTCCCAGTCCCTACATTGGTGCCAATGTAATAGAGTGCATGATTAATTAATTCAAATCACTGCCTCTGCTAGGGATTGAACCAGGGATCTGGCTTACTAGTCTAACGCTCAACCGATCAAGTTAAGTGAAGATTTCTCTAGACGAGCGGTATATTGTGGCTAGTATTTACCAGGGTAACATTATGATAACTAACTGTCAGAAACTTCTACTCTCACTGGTAACTCTTTCAAAAAAGTATATTGGATATGTATTGGGCAGACCACAGACTTTGATATATTTAAGTCGAATATAGTCGGTAAGCAGACCAAGAACTTTTAAATATAAGTAAGAAATCCTGTAGAAATTGGAACTGTGGCCACAATGGATTTATTGTATCATTGTTATAATTGTATATATGATTTCAGTGTAAAGGATCTTCATTGATCATGTACTGGGAATAAACATAACATATGGGCCGGGTGAATGGCTGCAGCATTTGTACAATACGTACATAGCTATACAACCGGTTCAGTTTCTTCTTACAATTAGGACTTATTGTATAGTTTATGTACTCAAGCAAAAGCTGATATGTATATCGTATCTTGTGACAAGAAGTTAATTTTTCAAATGGATGCTTACCCGTATTATACTGGAGTAAATTGTTGGAGTTATCAAGTACCCATTTCGTTGATTGTGCTACTCTTATTGAGATTTCTTGAAACAGATTTCACGTGTGTTGTAAAACTTCACTTCCGGTATACTAATAATGAGACCGGAAAAACGGAAACCAAAATACGGACGGCTCCAAAAATTATGAGACGATGTCTTTAATTTAAGAATAATATTCTGGTATAAGAACGAAAATATGATATCGTGGTATAGAATAAGATCATTTTATAAATAAAATGATTCGACCCCAATACATATACGTAGACCCTTCCATCCAAACAATAGGATCGATAAGAATGAATCATACACAATAATGTACAGTACGTATACTCAATGCTTTGTTATTTAAGCATTGATGTCATTTTTTTTCGGCATAGCCGTATAATTTTCTTTTGGCCCCGGATATGACGCGAAAGGTGGCGTTACTGGTCAAGATGAAGTATGTGATTGGTCAATGTAGCGGTAAATGCAAAATGCAGTTAAAAACGGAACAAAGTTAAGATTGAATGCAAGCTGAATAAGTGGATGCATCTTTTCAAATGACGCATTAATAAAATCATATTCCTGATTCAAATGCAGTCTTATTATCACCAAAATGATTCAAACTGATATAATTTTGTTATCCGTGTGGAAACTGCGCATTTATTAATTAGTTCGTTAAGCAGTAGAGTAGGGTAATATATCTTGTGGGTATAAAACTGCTGAAAGTTTGCAGTGTTGCGTAGTCTAACGATTTTTAAGAGTAGGGTTTTTGCAAGTATTACCATCGATATTTTGAGTTCAATCTGAGTATAAAACAGATAATCATACATGTAGCGTGTTATAATGATGTTCTATATTTTAATCAGATTTTTTAGTGGTAATAACGACAGATATGTCAAGAATTTAGTGTATACATGTAGTGTATACAAGTAGTGTATACATGTAGTGTATACATGTAGTGTATACGTGTAGTGTACATGTAGTGTATACAAGTAGTGTATACATGTAGTGTATACAAGTAGTGTATACATGTAGTGTATACATGTAGTGTATACAAGTAGTGTACATGTAGTGTATACAAGTAGTGTATACATGTAGTGTATACAAGTAGTGTATACATGTAGTGTATACATGTAGTGTATACGTGTAGTGTACATGTAGTGTATACAAGTAGTGTATACATGTAGTGTATACATGTAGTGTATACAAGTAGTGTATACATGTAGTGTATACATGTAGTGTATACAAGTAGTGTACATGTAGTGTATACAAGTAGTGTATACATGTAGTGTATACATGTAGTGTATACATGTAGTGTATACAGGTAGTGTATACCTGTAGTGTATACAAGTAGTGTACATGTAGTGTATACATGTAGTGTATACATGTAGTGTACATGTAGTGTATACATGTAGTGTATACATGTAGTGTATACATGTAGTGTATACAAGTAGTGTATACATGTAGTGTATACATGTAGTGTATACAAGTAGTGTACATGTAGTGTATACATGTAGTGTATACATGTAGTGTATACAAGTAGTGTACATGTAGTGTATACATGTAGTGTATACATGTAGTGTATACATGTAGTGTATACATGTAGTGTATACAAGTAGTGTATACATGTAGTGTATACAAGTAGTGTATACAAGTAGTGTATACAAGTAGTGTATACATGTAGTGTATACAAGTAGTGTACATGTAGTGTATACAAGTAGTGTATACATGTAGTGTATACATGTAGTGTATACAAGTAGTGTATACATGTAGTGTATACAAGTAGTGTATACATGTAGTGTATACAAGTAGTGTATACATGTAGTGTATACAAGTAGTGTACACATGTAGTGTATACAAGTAGTGTATACAAGTAGTGTATACATGTAGTGTATACAAGTAGTGTATACATGTAGTATATACATGTAGTGTATACAAGTAGTGTATACATGTAGTGTATACATGTAGTGTATACATGTCGTGTATACAAGTAGTGTATACAAGTAGTGTATACATGTAGTGTATACAAGTAGTGTATACATGAAGTGTATACAAGTAGTGTACATGTAGTGTATACAAGTAGTGTATACATGTAGTGTATACAAGTAGTGTATACATGTAGTGTATACGTGTAGTGTATACGTGTAGTGTACACATGTAGTGTATACAAGTAGTGTATACATGAAGTGTATACAAGTAGTGTACATGTAGTGTATACAAGTAGTGTATACATGTAGTGTATACAAGTAGTGTATACAAGTAGTGTATACATGTAGTGTACACGTGTAGTGTATACAAGTAGTGTATACATGTAGTGTATACATGTAGTGTATACAAGTAGTGTATACAAGCAGTGTATACATGTAGTGTATACATGTAGTGTATACAAGTAGTGTACATGTAGTGTATACATGGTATACATGTAGTGTATACAAGTAGTGTACATGTAGTGTATACGTGTAGTGTATACATGTAGTGTATACAAGTAGTGTATACATGTAGTGTATACATGTAGTGTATACAAGTAGTGTATACATGTAGTGTATACAAGTAGTGTATACAAGTAGTGTATACATGTAGTGTATACAAGTAGTGTATACATGTAGTGTATACATGTAGTGTATACAAGTAGTGTATACATGTAGTGTATACATGTAGTGTATACATGTAGTGTATACAAGTAGTGTATACAAGTAGTGTATACATGTAGTGTATACAAGTAGTGTATACATGAAGTGTATACAAGTAGTGTACATGTAGTGTATACAAGTAGTGTATACATGTAGTGTATACAAGTAGTGTATACATGTAGTGTATACATGTAGTGTATACATGTAGTGTATACAGGTAGTGTATACCTGTAGTGTATACAAGTAGTGTACATGTAGTGTATACATGTAGTGTATACATGTAGTGTACATGTAGTGTATACATGTAGTGTATACATGTAGTGTATACATGTAGTGTATACAAGTAGTGTATACATGTAGTGTATACATGTAGTGTATACAAGTAGTGTACATGTAGTGTATACATGTAGTGTATACATGTAGTGTATACAAGTAGTGTACATGTAGTGTATACATGTAGTGTATACATGTAGTGTATACATGTAGTGTATACATGTAGTGTATACAAGTAGTGTATACATGTAGTGTATACAAGTAGTGTATACAAGTAGTGTATACAAGTAGTGTATACATGTAGTGTATACAAGTAGTGTACATGTAGTGTATACAAGTAGTGTATACATGTAGTGTATACATGTAGTGTATACAAGTAGTGTATACATGTAGTGTATACAAGTAGTGTATACATGTAGTGTATACAAGTAGTGTATACATGTAGTGTATACAAGTAGTGTATACATGTAGTGTATACAAGTAGTGTATACAAGTAGTGTATACATGTAGTGTATACAAGTAGTGTATACATGTAGTGTATACATGTAGTGTATACAAGTAGTGTATACATGTAGTGTATACATGTAGTGTATACATGTCGTGTATACAAGTAGTGTATACAAGTAGTGTATACATGTAGTGTATACAAGTAGTGTATACATGAAGTGTATACAAGTAGTGTACATGTAGTGTATACAAGTAGTGTATACATGTAGTGTATACAAGTAGTGTATACATGTAGTGTATACGTGTAGTGTATACGTGTAGTGTACACATGTAGTGTATACAAGTAGTGTATACATGAAGTGTATACAAGTAGTGTACATGTAGTGTATACAAGTAGTGTATACATGTAGTGTATACAAGTAGTGTATACAAGTAGTGTATACATGTAGTGTACACGTGTAGTGTATACAAGTAGTGTATACATGTAGTGTATACATGTAGTGTATACAAGTAGTGTATACAAGCAGTGTATACATGTAGTGTATACATGTAGTGTATACAAGTAGTGTACATGTAGTGTATACATGGTATACATGTAGTGTATACAAGTAGTGTACATGTAGTGTATACGTGTAGTGTATACATGTAGTGTATACAAGTAGTGTATACATGTAGTGTATACATGTAGTGTATACAAGTAGTGTACACATGTAGTGTATACAAGTAGTGTATACAAGTAGTGTATACATGTAGTGTATACAAGTAGTGTATACATGTAGTGTATACATGTAGTGTATACAAGTAGTGTATACATGTAGTGTATACATGTAGTGTATACATGTAGTGTATACAAGTAGTGTATACAAGTAGTGTATACATGTAGTGTATACAAGTAGTGTATACATGAAGTGTATACAAGTAGTGTACATGTAGTGTATACAAGTAGTGTATACATGTAGTGTATACAAGTAGTGTATACATGTAGTGTATACGTGTAGTGTATACGTGTAGTGTACACATGTAGTGTATACAAGTAGTGTATACATGTAGTGTATACAAGTAGTGTATACATGAAGTGTATACAAGTAGTGTACATGTAGTGTATACAAGTAGTGTATACATGTAGTGTATACAAGTAGTGTATACAAGTAGTGTATACATGTAGTGTACACGTGTAGTGTATACAAGTAGTGTATACATGTAGTGTATACATGTAGTGTATACAAGTAGTGTATACAAGCAGTGTATACATGTAGTGTATACATGTAGTGTATACAAGTAGTGTACATGTAGTGTATACATGGTATACATGTAGTGTATACAAGTAGTGTACATGTAGTGTATACGTGTAGTGTATACATGTAGTGTATACAAGTAGTGTATACATGTAGTGTATACATGTAGTGTACATGTAGTGTATACATGTAGTGTATACATGTAGTGTATACAAGTAGTGTATACAAGTAGTGTATACAAGTAGTGTATACATGTAGTGTATACAAGTAGTGTACATGTAGTGTATACATGTAGTGTATACATGTAGTGTACATGTAGTGTATACATGTAGTGTATACATGTAGTGTATACATGTAGTGTATACATGTACTGTATACAAGTAGTGTATACATGTAGTGTATACAAGTAGTGTATACAGGTAGTGTATACATGTAGTGTATACAAGTAGTGTATACATGTAGTGTATACAAGTAGTGTATACAAGTAGTGTATACATGTAGTGTATACAAGTAGTGTACACATGTAGTGTATACAAGTAGTGTATACATGTAGTGTATACAAGTAGTGTACACATGTAGTGTATACAAGTAGTGTATACAAGTAGTGTATACATGTAGTGTATACAAGTAGTGTATACATGTAGTGTATACATGTAGTGTATACATGTAGTGTATACAAGTAGTGTATACATGTAGTGTATACATGTAGTGTGTACATGTAGTGTACATGTAGTGTATACAAGTAGTGTACATGTAGTGTATACAAGTAGTGTACATGTAGTGTATACAAGTAGTGTATACATGGTATACATGGTATACATGTAGTGTATACAAGTAGTGTATACAAGTAGTGTATACATGTAGTGTATAAAAGTAGTGTATACATGTAGTGTATAAAAGTAGTGTATACATGTAGTGTATACATGTAGTGTATACATGTAGTGTATACATGTAGTGTATACAAGTAGTGTATACAAGTAGTGTATACATGTAGTGTAGTGGATACATGTAGTGTATACAAGTAGTGTATACATGTAGTGTATACAAGTAGTGTATGCAAGTAGTGTATACATGGTATACATGTAGTGTATACAAGTAGTGTACACATGTAGTGTATACAAGTAGTGTATACAAATAGTGTATACAAGTAGTGTATACATGTAGTGTATACATGTAGTGTATACATGTAGTGTGTACATGTAGTGTACATGTAGTGTATACAAGTAGTGTACATGTAGTGTATACAAGTAGTGTACATGTAGTGTATACAAGTAGTGTATACATGGTATACATGGTATACATGTAGTGTATACAAGTAGTGTATACATGTAGTGTATACAAGTAGTGTATACAAGTAGTGTATACATGTAGTGTATACAAGTAGTGTATACATGTAGTGTATACATGTAGTGTACATGTAGTGTGTACGTGTAGTGTATACGTGTAATGTATACGTGTAGTGTATACAAGTAGTGTATACAAGTAGTGTATACATGTAGTGTATACAAGTAGTGTACAAGTAGTGTGTACGTGTAGTGTATACGTGTAATGTATACATGTAGTGTATACAAGTAGTGTATACAAGTAGTATATACACGTAGTGTACAAGTAGTGTATACATGTAGTGTATACATGTAGTGTACATGTAGTGTGTACGTGTAGTGTATACGTGTAATGTATACGTGTAGTGTATACAAGTAGTGTATACAAGTAGTGTATACATGTAGTGTATACAAGTAGTGTACAAGTAGTGTGTACGTGTAGTGTATACGTGTAATGTATACATGTAGTGTATACAAGTAGTGTATACAAGTAGTATATACACGTAGTGTACAAGTAGTGTATACATGTAGTGTATACATGTAGTGTATACAAGTAGTGTATACATGTAGTGTATACATGTAGTGTATACAAGTAGTGTATACATGTAGTGTATACATGGTATACAAGTAGTGTATACAAGTAGTGTACAGATGTAGTGTACACATGTAGTGTATACATGTAGTGTATACATGTAGTGTATACATGGTATACAAGTAGTGTATACAAGTAGTGTATACATGGTATACATGTAGTGTATACATGTAGTGTATACAAGTAGTGTATACATGTAGTGTACACATGTAGTGTATACAAGTAGTGTATACATGTAGTGTATACATGTAGTGTATACAAGTAGTGTATACAAGTAGTGTACATGTAGTGTATACATGTAGTGTATACAAGTAGTGTATACATGGTATACATGTAGTGTATACAAGTAGTGTACATGTAGTGTATACATGTAGTGTATACAAGTAGTGTACACATGTAGTGTATACAAGTAGTGTGCATGTAGTGTATACATGTAGTGTATACAAGTAGTGTATACATGGTATACATGTAGTGTATACAAGTAGTGTATACAAGTAGTGTATACATGGTATACATGTAGTGTATACAAGTAGTGTATACAAGTAGTGTATACATGTAGTGTATACATGTACCTTGCGAAAGTTGTCAACCTTGAGTTTTCCTTCTTTTTTTTTATTTTATTTCATTTATTTTATCATATTTACATATCGTAAAATTGTCTTATTCTATCCAATGCATTGTCGCAAAGATGCCAAAAAGGTGGGCCTAAGGAAACAAGGTCATTAGGAAAACCAAGGTACTGTTGTAGCTCAAGACTTTAGCTATTTATAAATGTATAAATCCCTTTTAACGTAACAAATAAAAGAAGTGCATTTACTCGGGATCTTGGCAAGAGAGAGCTGGCAGGACCAATGATAGCTGAAACAACAAAGCATACAAGCACATTCATTAGATTGAAAATAGTCGTTTATAGATAGAATAAATGACAGTTTTTGTGATATGATCATTTTCCTAATGACCTTGTTTCCTTAGGCCCACCTTTTTGATATCATAACATACATAAAAATACTAAACGTAAACTTTAGTTATTGTACAACAATTTCTTCGAAACAAGTTATATTTACTTATACTAATCACGCTTGTAGGCCCGGATGGAAGCGCGCGAGGAGTCTTACTGTTGGAGGAAACCGGGGTACCCGGGTAATTCCCACGTGGTCGGGCAGGTGATCCAATACCTTTTCACTTCGGACCGGGGAGTCGAACCCCGGCCGCCTAGGTGAAAGGCAAGTGTGTTACCACTGTGCCACCCGACCACATACATACACACACTAGAACATTTGCTCTTGGGTGGAGACCGAAATTGGCTAATATCTATTATATATCTTAATATTAATACATACATGTACCAAATATAAATGATAATACTTAAATAAACTTTGCCATAATTAGATTACTTAATAACTTATACCACATATAAAACCAATGCAATGAAGACTTTGTCTCTTTTCCGAGACAAATTTATTAATGTAAATGTACCATAGACTATACTAAATTGAAATCATTATAAAGTATATAATCACCTAACGTACAGTTTGGAGCAAGGGGATGGAGGTGGGCGACGTAATATCAAATATTGTCCAGTCAATATTCTTTTGTTTTCGCTTCTAAAAAAAATTCTCAGTGAATCATTCCACGAAGCCTTGTCACCTCCAGCTCCCAGCTGACTCTTCCGCGCAATGTTTGTAAACAAAATCTTATCCATGTAGTCCATACATTTTTGCAACAAAAACACATAAAATCTGCGTCGACCTGCATAAAGTCAATTTAAATAATATTTTCATTTTCATTTATTGGCGTCATGTTAAGGATCGAGATTGCCCTAATATGGATAAATGGGCATCTCATATGGCGCACAAAAATTAACATATAGCCCAAAAGGGACACATTACGAATTTCTGGATGTGATTCGCGAGGATTTCAGTGGCACATCAAACTGTCATATGTGTAACTAAGGTAAAAGGACATCGATATTCCATTGACATTTGAGGTCACCTGATCCGGAGGCTGATGATGACCTATTATCACCACCGTTTGTCTGTCGTTGCGAGTCTTGCGTTAACTTTTTTCCCTCCATACATGATACATGTACATGTACTTTAATATGAGCGGATTTTGATGAAACTTGTTATGCAGCCTGATGTCAATATGATATCGTACTAGTTTAATAACGGGGCCGTGTAAATTACAAAATCAATTTCCTTTGTAGTTTTGATACCAGTGGACCATGTAAATTACATAACTTGTCACGCTAGACAACGCAACACTGCAATACATGTAGTTACTAAAGCAATACGGAACATCATATATTGTAATATACTATGCACATTCATGCTAATAGTAATTAAAACACGACAGCCTATAGACCAGTCACATGCTCTAGATAACATGTACGAAAATAAAAATATCAACAACATTCAGATGTTTTGTTTTCGAATGCCATTGTACAAGTAGAAAATGACAGGTGTCAGTGATAAAGGTAATTAGGAATTCCCCTCGGAGCATTCGGCGCCAGCCATTAAGGTATCGGAACAACAGGACATATCAAACATTTATATGTTTTTGTCTGTTTGGAAAAATGACATGTCGATAGTTAAACCCGACATGGTATGTTCTTTTTGTTGCTTATCAATCATGGTGTCAACAACCGATCTCTCAATATAATGCACATTTTGGTTGATTGCATTTGGTGTCCATTATAATATAGAGCAAGTGTGATTTGCAGCGTCATAGCTTTCTGCATTGTAAAGGAGACACGACACCCAATGCCATAGGTTTTCACGGTCACCTAGAGTCTGATATGTTTCAGTCATTTTGACCCATTTTGGCACCGCCCATCATCCCCTGGGATAAGTCATGGCAAATATGTACATATAATTCCAACAAGTTTGAATTATTTCCAACAGCAATTCAACAAATGATGCCCAGATATGCGATTTTTTATATAAACTATATTGTAAATCACGCTACATGTACTTCTCCAGGCGGAAACGCGAGACCCAAGGTTCCTGAAAGAGGTATGGCGCATATTGGCCTGTTTCGACCTAACGGTCACCGTTTTCAAAATAAAAAAAAATAAATGTTAAAAACTGAGTTTTGGAATACAAACCTCAAATCTATAACATAAAATTCTTATTTGCAAAAAAATTTGTTTGTTCATTGCAATAGATATTTCATTAAATGACCGTAAAGTTCCATCATCGGGCTATTTGCAACTTTCGAGGGGGGTTTTCTCGCATTCATATCATTTTTTGACAGAGAGCGCATCGGAAGACCAACTTTTACAATGTCTTATTTTATTATAGGGTACCGAAAGACAACCAAAATCCTATTCTTAAAAAGTGGTCCTCCGATGCGCTGGTATCGAAAAATTGAAAAAAAAATGTAGTTGATAAAATATTTTAGTTTGAGCAATAACTAGACTGACTATAACTAATAACTTAAACTTTTACATTGCCGTAAATCTGCATAGCTCAATGGTAGAACCGTCGCTTAGCAACCCGAAGGTTCGGAGTTCGAATCACGAAGATATATCTTATTCATATTTTGTTATGTTTCTTAATACCATTTAATTTTTCTTGATCGTTTTTTAAAGATATTTGTAACATAAATGCAATTCTAATATAAAATATTTAATATAAAGAAAAAAATTGTGAGGTAGAATTTTTTCACTTTGATAAAAAAGAGCAAAATCATAACCGATTTAACCCGTATCATTCAAAGTAAAATGTAAATGAACTGCAGCGTCGACAACAGGCATACATGGATGGGTAGTGTAAAATTCATATTTAACATGTCGATTTGATTTTATTTCATATGGTATTGATTGACTACATACCATGTAATCCGTTCACGACGTACAGTGCACATATGAACCACGACGATCTATTTTGGTATTGTGGGAATCACTGGGATCACGTGATATTTTACCTGTATTTTTAGCCCAGACTGTCGTTGTACGTGGCCTAGGTCAGGATAAGCGGAAAACGATCATACCTCTTTATAAGATTCGTCAGAGTTTTGAAATTTCAACCAATTGGATCAATTTTGTTCTATTCCTCAGGCCCCTAGGGTAGGTGACAATATGATTCACAATGTTTGTTAACCTTTAGCAATGGAACGTTTTTGCAAAATTTCATTGAAATTGGTTGAGGGTTTTCTGAAAATAATTAGAAAATGTTGTTTATTTTCCGGATGGATGACACACACGATTAGGGATAAAAGATGATCGCAATATGCCACTTGAGACCGGCTCAGGTGAGCAACAATTAATCTCAGAGTCGTATGCAATACTACATTATATTGTATATACGCATAAAAAAAAAAAAAAGAAAAAAAAAAAAAAAAAAACAGGCAAAAAATGTACTAGGAGTCTCCAAAACAATGTATGACAACAAATTACGACGTCTCCTGTCCGATAACTGTCTGGGCCACCTGTCATAGACTCGCACCTAGAATGTACATATGCTGGCAGCTGTTGTACGTCTCCTTTATATAATAAACTGCTGTGTCCAATGACCCGTAGGATGTCTCTACTAGGAGGTCACATAAAATGCAAAGCCTAGAAATTAGCATTCAAGTTAATGAATCAGCAAAGTCAAATAACTATTCTAATGCATGCATTGATTATAAGAGCTAACTACCGATCGATGAGACTTGAAATCTGATCGTGAAGCAAATAAAGTGTGTTGATTTATATAACGTTCTGGTCGCGTGCAGTCTTGAATTATTGCTATAAAACGTAACGGTATTTTGATAACAATCTAGCTATGATTGCTTTATTGTTACATGTGCCTTTTGGCTCTGTTCATTTGAATAAACATATCGATCTGATATATTTTAATATTTCAACAAGTATGGGAAAATATCTAGGGTTTCAACATCAATCTTTAACTAAGGTGAACGAACTTAAACTTGTTCAGAAAATAATTATTGATGAATCGCACAATCTTCTTGTATTCTCATCACAGCTGTCAATTTTTGTTCTTTGTTCTGTCGATTGTATTTGTGTGTGTGAGGGTGGGGGTTGGTGGGGGGGGGGGGGGGTATGCGTGTGTGTTTGGGGGCATTTAGACAATTTAATAATCTATCATAATTTTGACGTCTTCAAACGGTTGTATGAGCGAAAGTTCTGATATAAACAATGTCCTGATGTTATGAAATATAGAATCACGGATCTTTGGCACCTTCACAACCAGATTTTCACATTTCTTATGGCCTATTGCGATGTTTCGGCTATCTCCTATGAGCATTGCCTTTTAGGGTTTTTAACAGCACTAAGAAGCCCTTGAAGGGTGGTGCAGTTTAAGTTGCACAATGCCAAACTGACATTCACTCCTTATAGACATTGACAAGGTTGTACAAATTATCATGTCCAAGATAAACATTTGAATGAAGTTATACCACGACTAAAGAAGGCAAATTTCTGGTGCGCCGGTTATTCTGTTCGTATTCACTATACTGCATGGTTACTCCACTGCGTAAGACCCCTATTCGACCTTTTATCTTATTTTTGTGGAGAAAATAAAGAAACATAGCTACGGAAAGACCACCAACAATGTTACAGACGAGACAATCGATGCCTTGTGGTTATAATCAAATCATATAATTACTGCGATTGCGTCGACAAAACATTGCTATCCCCTTAAATAATTGCATACCAATTTTCAGATTATTCGGACAATATCTTAAATTTTGACCAATCAGAAGCCTCCATTATGTTTCTATAGTAACGGTACTGGAAACACCTGTTATCTTAAATTATAGGTATTGATAGGCTACACCATATTACCAAGTTTGACTTATATTGATCTAAGGTCTGATGACCTATTGGCCCTTACAAAAACCTGTGTATAGTGACCTTGTTATCATGGAAACCACACTTACGAAAACAGCACATGGTCTCCAATATTCCCGTGTAGTTTCACGGGAACGCCTATTCCAGATTACCCCTCTAACTTTATTGTAGGGTTAAGGTAACAATAATCATTTACAACGTACATCGACTAATCTTGATATCAGTGATCGTTGTAAATTTCACTTCGCGTCTGACACCAAAATGCAATGTTTTAATGCAAATAAAAGCATACACATGTATATTGAATTCCTTCAAATTTATTAAGTAAAAGTTGAATCAAAGTACATAGGAAATTACTAACCGTCAAATTACTTCCAGCAGTATTAGTAACTCGAAGACACACAGATTCCTTTTAAATATAAAAGTAATAAATCACCATTATCTAAGTCGGTCTATTGAAGTATCCGAACAACAAAAACCTTTATAACTAATAAAAGCTATGAAGCTAAACTAAGCTAAACTACTTGACACTTTCTAAACCTCTCTAAGTTTCTATCAACTCCTGTTCTAAGTCCTTCTAATATCCTGTCCAGGAACTAAACTCTCAACTCCACCTCAGAACTCTCTGCTATAAGCTAACTATATATATACAGCAAAATTATTCTTACACAGAAATGACTATAAACAGATCATAACCTCATACCTATTCAAACTAGAGAATGAGGAACTATTTTTCATGCAGCCACTTCACCTTTGGACCTGGTGAGGTAACACAACACACAATGTCTACATTAAAGCGAAACAGTTATAAAAATCGACAAAATATGGATAAAATACAAATTTGAATGGAGACCATTCGAAATGTACAAGAATAATACCAGGAGCTCTGGAAGGGTAAGCGTCTTCTGCTTCATCGACGACAACCGTCATACAAATGTTGGTGAAATTCGGGTAAGTCACATTCTCGATATGAGAACTAGACTGGTGACAATAGTTCCACTAGTGAATGCACATCAACAAACGTAAAACAAATCTGAATTCATATCAGTTCATAAAGATATAGTTTGATACTACAAAAGATTTTAATGCACTTTTATTCTGATAATTTTGTAACATTGTTATACACGTTTATGTACACAAGTGAATAGTTTGAATTATGTGCTAAAGGAAATAACAGTATAATGCAGGCAGTTTCAATTATCTTGCACATGATCTGTCAGAATACCAATACTCTTGATAACATTGAGCTTAAGACATCTATCGAAACTTTAAACCATTGTATTTCAGGATTTCTTAATAGCAATCATCGTATGTGAGTGGTCACAGAATCAAGACCTCAATAAAAAAAAACACGTTCGTTACTTTGAATGGTGCGTTCGCAGTTCACCTCACTTATTATGTACTGTTTATGACTACAGCAATGTCGGCACCTCATAGTACGTCAGGAAAACAAAACGTTCACTTATATTTGACAAGTATCGTATAACCAGCAGTTGTCATGTTTCTTGGAAACATTTTGTCAGATAGCCCACTTCTTTGATGTTTAAAATCATTTATCCGGAGGACAATACGCAGGAAACTATAGAAATACGAGAAGAGGTATCGGTATTCTTATACTCTTGTCAAATGTACATAGTATTGTTTCAAGTTCACTCCAGCAAACAAGCATACTTTACCATTTCATAACAAGAGTAAATAAATTCTTATTTCAGAAAAATGAACAAATATCCCTATCCTAATGACGTATCAGTAAATACATTACCAACAGACGTGTCCATCTCCTGCATACTGTGGAGGTCCTTAATGATAGTTAGTTTAGTATGGTGTTAACACAATAAGGCCATATAGGACGGCTTCACGACAAATGTGATACAACCGACATAAATACAAGTACAATATGTTCACCGTCTGTGGTTCCTGTTGAATGATCCAAGCTGAAGTATCAATACGTCAAGTAAGTGACCGGTTGAGTTTCTCCCAGAAATGGCTGTCACTTAGGGGCAGATAAGTATACGTCTGTATGAAATGTCGCATATCATTTTCCAGCGAGACCAAGTCAACGCTTTCCTTGACCACGACTATCAAATGTCCGTTTTTGTCAGCCAAGGTCTGTTGGAAAGCCTTGCGAAATTCTAACAAACACCATTCGCTACAAAGAAAGTTTGGTGACAACACCAAAACGGTGTGCCTACTTTTCTCAATGCTATTTATGATATTTTCCGATATACAAGCGCCCGGTATGAAGTCCTTGTGATGCAGACAGACATGGAACTCTTTCGATTCCAGGAATTTGTAAAGGTGGCCCATCACCCATGTCTCGTCTAGGGAGCTGTACGATATGAAGGCGTCGTACATCTTATTGTCCAGACTTTTCGAGGGGGACTGGTACGACACTCTTCTATCCGTTGCAAACCTAGATTTCTTTCTGTACCGCAATACCAGAGCTATGATAAGAAAATGTCCAATAACAACCCCACATATCAATGCGATGTATTTCTCAAATTCCTTTGTGTACCCTAATTCGTTATCACACATTGCGTAGTTCGTAAGGTCTAGAAGTGTCACTCCCGTCAGATTAGCAGGGTACGCACATTCTATACTGTTGCCAAGTCTCCCGTAGATAAATTTCCATGGATTGTCTTCTTTCGCTGTTACTTTAAGGAATGATGCGACTTCGTACATACTACAGTTACATACGATAGGATTATTGGCCAATGACACAGAGTTTGGCCAGAAAACGGTGAGGTCTCTAATCTCATCCTCTGTAATTGATTCAATAGCATTACTGTTCATATTGACGAACAAGAATGGGTTTGTCTGTTCAGGCTGTCTGTTTCTAAACGGAAGTGATGTGATCGAGTTCCCAGACAAATCTAGTTTTTCTAATGCCCCAAACAGAGTCCACCATTTATCAGCGTACAATTGATAGGGTACGCTTTTCATTTTGTTCCCTGTTAAGACTAGAGCCGTGAGGTTAGGAAACAAAGGTTGCGAGCTCCGAACAGGAAAAAACAAACTGATATAATTCTCCCCTTCAGGGACGGCATGTCCGGAAAGTTCCAGATATTGTAAGTTAGGACAAAGACAGTTTCTCTTCTGGTATTGCTTCAGTAATGTGCTATCGTTAATAGTCAGCCTAACGTCAACACTGTGAGAACCAGTCAGGTTATATTGGCGGTAGTATACAAGGCGCGGGTTGACAAAGCAATCCGGTTCATGCTGCTTTTTTATCTCTTCCAATATTTCACTCAGTCGTATAAACAATACGCAATTTTCCAAGGTTATCTTCTCAAGATCGCTGTTTGGTGTGATTATCATCCTTGGATTCAAAACATCATACGACCGAATCACACATCCAAGAATGGACAAGGACCGTAACAGTCTGGCCTCATGAGGTCTTTTCATCACAACAGAACCGCCCTGAGAACAGATAATGACCAACTCTATAGAGAAGCCGCTGTGCGTTTCAGCCAAAGAGTTGGTAACTTCTTGAAATGTAGTCCAATTCCAGGGCCTCTCGTCAGCGTCTATATGACACGTTATGTTAATGGCGTGTCCTGTTACGTTGGTGTCTACATCAATGACATTTTCTGCTTTGATCAAATCTGTTTTCTTCGGAAAAACTGTTTCATTTTCTATCGCAGCATCCTTGTGTAGGAGGCATTTTCCCGGAATAGTAGCTAACAAGTCATCTGCAATATTTGTTAGGTCAAAATCTGGTGTTATTGAAGCACGAGAAATCGCTGACAGAAGAGTTATCCACAACAAGCACTGGAACAGCGACATCCTACGAGTGTGGTGAGGTGACGGTGTTATGAAACAGCTGTACTAGGCGACAACAGTATATGTTACCATAGCTAAAAACTTAGTCAAAGTCTATTCAAGCAGTGTTATTAACGGTTTAAATAAAATCATTATTTGCTATTGATATGTTGCGGACAAAAGGTAATCGTGGTCTGCGACTGTTTATTGTTTGTGATTGTCAATTATGCATGTGTTATGATATGAAATGAAACCATGCAATCACCTGCCTTGTCGGCCTAGGAAATGGGTACGGTATTGGTCTTACGCACATGGACTTGAGATGATTTGTTTACAAGCCGAGTGTATTTGTGTAAATCCCGATTTGTTTATAAAACATAAGTAGACATTTCAGGCGATATATCATCATTAGACTAACACTGCACACCTGTGTGATGTATTAATATTGTAATACTTTAATGATTAATCAAAAACATCAGCGAATGAATAACACTACATACCTGTGTGGTGTATAGATATTGTAATACTTCCAATGATTAAACAAAATAAATTAATAGACTGACAATTTTTTTGGCACCTGTGGGTTCTAACGCATCACAATGGTTCCCCTATTAACGGACATGCATTTGTAAGAAAAAGGAAGTACAGTACTGGGAGGGTGATTTTGTACTCAAACCCTGCGGGAGCGGAAAATGTTAAGCCCTATCGCTCGTAATCGCGGGATGTTCGCAGGGTGCTAGCGGCGAATTCGCGGCGGGTTGCGGCGAGTTCGCGGCGGGTTCGCGGCGAGTTATCTTAATGAATATGAAGCCAATGTTTACATTTAAATTACTATAACCAGTTTTCAGCCCGAAGACAGCATTGTCGGATATAAGTTGATCTTAGAATACTTTCAAATCTAGATCCATTTAAATAGCATTAGCGTATACGTACATGTACATTTTGTATACACATTTTACTTCATGGGATGGCAGGGCAAGGCAAGTTACAACCATCAAACCAATACGTAAATATTATAAATGTATAGCAACAATAACATTGCGTACCTAAAACTGAATTATGTCAATGATTTAAGAAAATTAAACAAAAGCCTTAACATCGCATACGGAAATTAAAGGAAACGGCAGGTGTCTTAAACGAAAAAAAATATCCTACAGTAAGATGTGAGATACAGGTAGTAGACAGGTAGATAACAACATATACTCCCCTCAGGTAAAAAAACCGTAGGGGTCCGATGGGGTCATTGCGAAACAGGTATACTCTCTATTGTAATTAAAATATGTGATTGGCAGGTGTTAACAGCTGGTGAAAACATTTCTATAGCGGTAACTACACGATCGGTAATTGTTCTGTGTATAGAGAATTAATCTATATCGCTTTAACTAACTTCAGTTATGATTATATTACGCGATATAGAGATTTTTTTCTAGAAAATAATGATACACCATTTATAACTCATTTATAATTATGACCGTTTGATAAATCATTCAGTTTGGTTTCAGTTGGATTAAAACGGTAATAATTTAATATATGATTTCCTAGCGAATTTTCAATGATTGTGGTAAAGCAAAACCACGATAATGATATAATATATCTATTATATACTCATCTCCGACATTCTCTTCACAGAAGGTAAATATTTTCTTCTGGAACTCCTTTGTTACCTACCAGTTTCAATGGAAAATTTCAAATTACATGATTTATCATCAGGCTTCGTTGGACGTAAAATAGACTGGTCTATAGATAGAGAAAGGACGAAATAGTTCACATTGTTTGGACGTTAGGTCTTGATCGTAATGGTGACGTCTGCATTGTTAGTACGTCATTTTGTTTTGCTTCCAAAATAAAAGGGACGGGAAAGATTCCCATGTTATGCTTATAATTAATTGAAATATGTTAAAATGTATTTTATAGATTTTTTTTTATTACATACACTAATGTATTGTTTCCTCACAATAAAGAGAGCACATCGGACTATACATACACATCATTCTGTAGTCTATGTATTTCAAACAATATTTATTTGACAATTTCCATTTAACAATATATACAACATTTATAGTATACACATAGATTCCAATCATGCATGTAATCGAAAAAAGAGAGATCTCGCATAATGATTTTGTAATTGGCTGGTTAAATGGTAATTGCTGTGACAATTTGGCTGTTAATGAAATAATGAAGTTGATTAACTACTATATATATAGTTTGGAAAATATGAGCACGGATTTCTATATCTACCGGTAATATGAATACACCGAAGTGTATGTCTATGCTATTAGCCACGCCAGAGTCGTCCCCGTAAACTGCAAGTAGCATATATATATATAGGGTCTAGTAAGTAATAACGACGGTATAAACCAATATTGGTACTGGATCCTAACAAACAAATGTTGGATGCGTATTACTAGAAATAGACATATGTCAAGTAGTAATAATAGGACACTTGCATGTAAGTCACAAAATCTACCAATCGTCTCGACTGCTAGCGGTAAAAAAAATCGGTACATGTATCATTTATTCCCATCGCTCCCGTCATTGGCCAAAGGTACACTTTATCTCAAATATCGTGTGTGTCCTCTGTTTCATCATTTCAGTTTACAGGTGGCTGAAATCAGTTCCCGAGGATTATTGTAGCCTGCATGATACATTTTGTTTCATTTGAATATTAACATGGTTCAGAATATACATATCTACTCGAAGTTCCTTTGATTACGATTATTGTACTATTATACCTTCCCATGCAGATATATGTTTAGATTCCTCCGCTGCCTCCTAGATATCACACTTTAGTCCCTTAGCATTGAGATTCATATTTGGCTCTATTGTATCTGACTCTCAGTTTGTATTGAAACATGCTGCTAATATCTTTTGTTCCTTCGTATACACTTTTTTTCTTAACATTTTAGTGTTCCTTCAATTGTTACGATGAACAAGCCGGCTACAATGTGGTTGGAGGCATCTGCCATTGATGTGCATGTCGACTGTAAGGATAGCGACCGAGAGTAGACATACTCCCTATATAGTTACCTCAACCAACTGTCTGTTGTTTCGTTGTGGAGAAGGTTAGATATGTTACATCACCTGTAAAAGGTCATTATGACTGGAAACGAGAATATGCTGTAGGCCTGTAATAGTTGTATGTTTTTATACAATACAAAAAGTTACATTCTTTATTGGATCCCGCGTTTATATTTATAAACTAATATCTAGTTTTAAAATCAATCATTTTCAGGACGCCGTTTTTATTTATTTATTTATTTATTTATTCATTTTTCTATCAATTTTTCTTTATTTGTTGGTGTTAATTAGATATTGTAGTGAAAATCGGGGGAGTTATCTCCCTTTGTTGGAACTCATTTCGCACGTGAGCTAGTATTTAATCCCGCGGGGTGTCAGAGAGCGGCCTCTTCGATCCTGAACCCCGCAATGTATACATACAGCCACTACACGTGAGTACTTGTCACTACATTGTATGGGTTTTGGGATACGGGAGCATTCATTAGTCTTTTAGAGAAGGCTGGTGAGAACCCACACCAGTTTCCTCTACAATATTGGTATAATTATACGGACGTTTTTATGCTTTTATGATGACAAGCTGTGTATACGCTCTCGACAATGCACATAGCATCTTTTAATATTTGTATTTGGTTTAATGAACACAGAGACATATCTGTATATATGTCTCTGATGAACAATAGTACAGAAGCATGACGTCACGGATAGTAATGTGATGTGTGGAGTTGAGCTGTAAAATATTTTGGATTTAGTCCGGTGTTGGCAGCTGGAGGAGAGCTTGGATAAGAACCGTTTAGCATCCGGATTACTCACGGAAATGCTGAAAGTTTAAGCTCATAGAATACTATAATGTCTCTGTTTCTCCTGTTTTGGGATAATAAATAATAATAAAATACGTCACACTTATATAACTTTTAATACAAAACGATTCATGATTCTCATAAATTACAATATATACTTATAAAACCATAATACACATACATGTTATGACAATACATTTGTACATGTATATATATCTTAACACGCGTAATTGTTATTGGCAAAGTACCGGATGCAAATTATATTGTAAAATATCCGTGATGTAAAAGCTTTGAATACAAAACACAAATGCCTTCTGTAGAGCTATTTTACTAAAATGATATACTACACACCGGTTATATATAAACAGATAAACAATTAACTAGAATAGCAATACGCAGCCCTTCATCCACGTGTGAACTACTGAATGTTGATACTTATACTTTTAACTTCCAAAAATAATGAATAATCAAATGTGAAAGCATTTATATCAATCATGAAATAAATTTACACAAGTTCTTTGCTAGCTGTAAAAGACCTGAGTACAGACGTACTTGATTTTATACCCACGGTTGACATACAAATTAGTGTCGTTTGGACCTAGTACTAGTCGCTTACTTTTGTCAAAGATGTAACACATGGACCTTGCATACACATCAGATTTCTATTCACCTGGTGGAAACGAAATATTAAAAACAGGTTAACTGTTTAATTAATCTGTCATAATGATTCATCGACCTGCTAAGCATGAACGATTCTCTCGCTCAAATTGGCCAACCCAAATCCTCAAACTTTTTCGACCAGAAACTCTCCGAGTGAAAATCTTCCATTTCATATTTCTTCGGTCATACCTGACGCGTCAGTAGTCATTTACATATCGATAACATTATATGTGCAATCTTGGTACCATTCCTTAAAACTATATCTGCGTCTCACCATTTGAGATCCTGTGTCTAATATACCAACTTGTTCTGGCATGAAGCTTTTCGTCAAATCAATCTATATACATTACGAAGTAGCACATTTCCTGGCTATATCATGTGACAAAGACACACACTGACCCGCTCCACGTGCTGTTAGATCACTTTAGTGCATTGTCAAATCTTCACAGTTTAGCGTAATGATACATAACCTAGTTATTGGTGCAATCAAAATTTCCCGCAACCATCCCATCGCGAAAAACGCTGAAATATTACTACCGCCAAATCATGAACGTTTACAGAAACTTATGTAGTGATGCCAGTTTATCGGCATGTCTCAGCTTTGTGACACGTTTTCTTGGAAAGAAAATCACACATTGTTGTCATTGTTTTCTGCACTGACAACATAACCTACATATTCCTGTACTAAACATGATTTTAAAAGCTCACCGATATTCCTAGTTTATCGAAAATAAATATATATCATAATATCTCGATGTCTTCAGGCTTTGCTGATCAGATGGAATCATTCACATACACATACACTTTTAATCATATACTCCTCAAAATAATCGGTCTCGAGGATTTGCACAAGTATATGGTTGCACTCACAACACGAACGGTAACATTGTCCATTGAACAACCCGGTTAAAGAAATAAATCCCGAAAACACAATTTTGAATTATCGCTATTAGGAATATGATGAAAGTTATCTTCATTAATAAGTGAAATAACTATGCTACCATTATATTCTCTAAATGGAATGCTTTAAACTGAATATGCGAGTTTAAATTTCAATTTCAACAACATTTGATTGACATTCAATATGTCAAAAGGATAAGACATCAGACTAGGCCTTTGTGAGCCCTTTCAAATTGTTACAATTAATATTAATATTTACCTGGTACACCAGACATGGTGTCGGAGCAAAATAAAACTATAGGCTATGGTTACAAATGTACCTGTATCATTTTGCAATGGTATTTATTTTCACAAGAAAAGGGAGAGAACTTCAAATTATGTTGAGTGTTAAAGAAATCGTTTATATCAACCATCACCATGCCCTTGATGCAGATTCCCTGGTGAGTTGTCATGCACGCATTCTGAGGGAATCAGGTCATGCCGACGTACATGTGACACGAATTACAGCTTACTTACTTGTAAGATGTTAAAACCAAAGTTTACCTTTGATGAACAACTGTTATGTTTTATAGAAAACCACGACGAGGAATGTTTTTAACAAGTTTACGTCTAATCTGAAAGTAGATATACAAGTTTAAACAGTCTGCCAGCACAAACACACCTAATACAACACAAATGAAAGAAATACCCACGTAACCTATGACATGGCTGGACATACGACTGTCGTCAGCGCTGGAGAGCTTCCTTTGCCAGTTCAAGGTTTCCTTTTTTGGTATGATCAGTGCCACTTTTAGCTGCTTAATATATGTTTCCAATAACGCCGGCGATAACATTACAACACCGTGTGTACAGTTAGGACAGACACATACAGTTGATGTTGAGTTGACATACATTGTGGTAACATCCGCTTTATCATATGTGGTTGTTTTTGTGGTAGTGGTGGTGGTTACATCCGGGGTAGCTGTTTGGGTTGTATTCCTTACTTCCAGAGTAGCTCTTTGAATTGCATTATTTACATTCGCGACATTTGTGTGAGTTGTTTCAATGATGTTGGTTGCATCCGGGGTAGTTGTTTGAGTTGTCTTCATTACATCCGGGGTAGTTGTTTGAGCTGCATTGGATACATCCTGGGTAGTAATTTGAGTTGTATTGTTGACATACGGGTTAGTTGTTTGAGATGCATTGGTTACATCCGGGGTAGTTATTTGAGTTGTCTTCATTACATCCGGGGTAGTTGTTTGAGCTGCATTGGATACATCCTGGATAGTAATTTGAGTTGTATTGTTGACATCCGGGGTATATATTTGAGTTTTATTTGTTACATCCGGGGTAGTTGTTTCAGTTGTATTGATGACATCCGGGGTATATATTTGAGTTTTATTTGTTACATCCGGGGTACTTGTTTGAGTTGTATTAATTTCATCCGGGGTAGTTGTTTGAGTTGTATTCATTACATCCGATGAAGTTGTTTGAGTTGCATAGGTAACATCCGGGGTAGTTGTCTGATTTGTATTTATTACATCCGGGGTAGTTATTTGAGTTGTATTAGTTACATCCGGGATAGTTGTTTGAGTTTCACTAATTACATCCGGGGTAGTTATTTGAGTTGTATTTATTACATCCGGGATAGTTGTTTGAGTTTCACTAATTACATCCGGGGTAGTTATTTCAGTTGTATTGGTTACATCCGGGGTACTTGTTTGAGTTGTGTTGATAACATCTGGGGTAGTTGTTTGAATTGTGTTGATAACATCTGGGGTAGTTATTTGACTTGTGTTGATTACATCCGGGGTAGTTATTTGAGTTGTATTGGTTACATCCGGGGTAGTTATTTGACTTGTATTGGTTACATCCGGGGTACTTGTTTTAGTTATATTGATTACACCCGGGGTATTTATTTGAGTTGTGTTGATTACATACGAGAATGTTATTTGAGTTGTGTTGTTTACATCCCGCGTACTTGTTTGAATTGTGTTGATAAAATCCGAGGTTGTGGTTGGAATTGTATTTATTACGTCCGAGGTAGTTGTTTGAGTTGTATTAGTTACATCCGGGGTACTTGTTTGAGTTGGGTTGATTACATCCGGGGCACTGGGTTGAGTTGTATTAGTTACATCCGGGGCAATTATTTGAGTTGTATTGGTTACACCTGGGTTACTTGTTTGAGTTATGTTGATTACCTCCGGGGTTGTTATTTGAGTCGTATTGAATACATCCGGAGTAGTTATTTGAGTTGTGTTGTTTACAACCGGGGCACCTGTTTGAGTTGTGTTGATGATATCCGAGGTATTAGTTTGAGTTGTATTAGTTACATCCGGGGTAGTTATTTGAGTTGTATTGGTTACGTCCGGGGTAGTTATTTGTGTTGTATTGGTTACGTCCGGGGTTGTTACTTGACTTGTATTGAATACATCCGGGGTACTTGTTTGAGTTGTGTTGATTACAACCCGGGCACTTGTTTGAGTTGTATTAGTTACATCCGGGGTACTTCTTTGAGTTAAGTTGATTACATCCGGGGTAGTTATTTGAGTTGTGTTGTTTACATCCGGGGTACTTGTTTGAGTTGGGTTGATAATATCCGAGGTAGTTGTTTGAGTTGTATTAGTTACATCCGGGGTAGTTATTTGAGTTGTATTGGTTACATCCGGGGTAGTTATTTGACTTGTATTGGTTACATCCGGGGTAGTTATTTGACTTGTATTGGTTACATCCGGGGTACTTGTTTGAGTTGTGTTGATTACATCCGGGGTAGTTATTTGAGTTGTATTGGTTACATCCGGGGCACCTGTTTGAGTTGTGTTGGTTACATCCGGGGTACTTGTTTGAGTTGTGTTGATAATATCCGAGGTAGTAGTTTGAGTTGTATTGGTTACATCCGGGGTACTTGTTTGAGTTGTGTTGATAATATCCGAGGTAGTAGTTTGAGTTGTATTGGTTACATCCGGGGTACTTGTTTGAGTTGTGTTGATAATATCCGAGGTAGTAGTTTGAGTTGTATTGGTTACATCCGGGGTAGTTATTTGAGTTGTATTGGTTACGTCCGGGGTAGTTATTTGTGTTGTATTGGTTACGTCCGGGGTTGTTACTTGACTTGTATTGAATACATCCGGGGTACTTGTTTGAGTTGTGTTGATTACAACCCGGGCACTTGTTTGAGTTGTATTAGTTACATCCGGGGTAGTTATTTGTGTTGTATTGGTTACATCCGGGGTAGTTATTTGACTTGTATTAGTTACATCCGGGGTACTTGTTTGAGTTGTGTTGATTACATCCGGGGCACTCGATTGAGTTGTATTAGTAACATCCGGGGTACTTGTTTGAGTTATGTTGAATACATTCGGAGTAGTTATTTGAGTTGTGTTGTTTACATCCGGGGTACTTGTTTGAGTTGTATTGGTTACATCTGGGGTACTTGTTTGAGTTGTATTAGTTACATCCGGGGTACTTGTTTGAGTTATGTTGAATACATTCGGAGTAGTTATTTGAGTTGTATTGAATACATCCGGGGTAGTTATTTGAGTTGTGTTGTTTACATTCGGGGTACTTGTTTGAGTTGTGATGATAATATCCGATGTAGTTGTTTGATTTGTATTAGTTACATCCGGGGTAGTTATTTGAGTTGTATTGGTTACATCCGGAGTACTTGTTTGAGTTGTGTTGATTACATCCGGGGTAGTTATTTGAGTTGTGTTGTTTACATTCGGGGTACTTGTTTGAATTTTGTTGATAATATCCGAGGTTGTTGTTGGAATTGTATTTATTACATCCGGGGTACTTGTTTGAGTTGTGTTGATTACATCCGGGGGAATTATTTGAGTTGTGTTGTTTACATCCGGGGTACTTGTTTGAGTTGTGTTGATAATATCCGAGGTAGTTGTTTGAGTTGTATTAGTTACATCCGGGATAGTTATTTGAGCTGTTTTGGTTACATCCGGGGTAGTTATTTGACTTGTATTGGTTACATCCGGGGTACTTGTTTGAGTTGTATTAATTACATCTAAGGTAGTTGTTAAAGTTGTATTTATTACATCCGGGGTAGTTGTTTGAGTTGTATTTATTACATCCGGGGTAGTTATTTGAGTTGTATTCGTGATATCCGGGGTACCTGTTTGAGTTTTGTTGATTACATCCGGGGTAGTTATTTGAGTTGTATTGATTACAACCGGGATACCTGTTTGAGTTGTGTTTATCACTTCCATTGTAGTGGTTTCTGTTTTATTGATTAAATCCGGGGTAGTATTTAGCCTGGTAGTGGTTACATCAGTGGTTGTTGTTAGTGTGGTAGTTGTTACATCCGGGTTAATTGTTTCTGCCGTACTAGGTTCATCAACACATTGAAGAATATCTGAAGCATTAAATATTTTTGAAGAGGTTTAATGGAATAGAATAGCAGCATGGTGTAATAACTATTACTGAATGTACCAAAGTTATCAAATATTTCTTTTCTTATCTTTTAAATGGTTAGATAATTTGTTTTTCTTTTATTTCATCAATCTGATTACAATGCAAATTATCATTATACATGACCTTATTTCAATCTGACTGTGGCCGGTAATTGTTCATGTTCAGTTGTCTTCGATGCTAACCATATACCGGTAATTTTTTAGCCAATCAAAAAGCGTCTCTTACATGCCTGTTCGGCGGTGTGTGCAAATTGACCGGGTTATGGAAATAGCATTGAAAAGGTTAATTAGCCTCTGATCTTTCTGTCGTTTTGCTACTTCATTTTCTTCGGGAACATTGTATGTTACAGCAATGGAAAGTCCATAAACTTCGCATAATTAGTCCATTAATACATGTTTTTGGACATGAAGTGGCTTGTGATTGGCGAAGTCATCTTGATTTTGTTGACATTCGTGACTTTCGGATACTATCTACTTGAAACCATGAAGTCACCGAGGAAAATATATTGTGGCTTTTTTTTTTGCCATTTGAACTATGATTGGTTGGTTGAAAGGTCATCTGAACATGAATCCTAACCGGCCACGGCCAGATCTCAGTAGTGTATGATGACTGGCTATCTGTATCTTAACCGGTTTATTATATTTACCGGCAATAAGAATATATGGTGGTTGTAAAACGCAACAAACTCTTAAGATGTTACGTATAATTTATAATTAGATTCATTATTAAAAAAGTACAGAATCTTACCCGGAATATTTTCTGGGGACGGAATAACTGGCTACAAAAGACAAACAAAAATCATAGCCGAACGTATCCATGCGATCAAGATAAACGGGAAAATGCACTAGACTAGTCATACTCATAATACTAATGACATAACACATGCTATAAAGGCGTCTGCACTTACCATATCACTTTCAAAATGATTCACCGTATTACATGAAGTATTGATTTAGAACGTATAACACAGATATATATATTTACGACTGCTGCCATCGAGATACAATGTACATACATAAGATAGGTCGTACTCACATGAACCGTAGTATCTATATGTTTCGGAAACAAGACTGTGGCTGCAGTTGTGTCAGGTGAGATACACAACAGATAGCCTCCGAAAGACCTCCCCAGTAGGTGCGTCACCTTGAGAACCTCCATATCTGGAACCATGAACGTTGTGACAACATATGAAGATGAAGGTAAGGACGTCCAGGATGCCGAGATGGGCTGATCCTGTAACGATATGTTCTTCTGTTCTCCGTTTTTAGCTACAAGAGAAAGTGCACAGCTGTCGTAGATCTGTGGTATTGGAACCAAATAATTATTGTAGAAAAGCTTCAGTGGTAACGGGAAATACATGCCAGCATTTTGGGACATTTTCACAACATAATGGCTGACAAGAATATAATTTTCGGCCGATATGTCTAGGAACTCACAGTCAAACGAATAATTAGCATATTCCCTAAAAGCATGCTTCAAGAATAGCGTAGTGTAACCGCATCCCGTAAGATTAACGGTTGTGTCGTCCATTGAGGATATGACCTTGATGACGTCAGGATATGTAGTGCTGTTCCTGGAGACAATGTAGTGTTTACCCCAGTGTAACAAAGGAGGTAGGGTAGCGGATATATGATCCCGTTTATCGCTTGCAAACACATGTGTGTTGCCTGCACCTGCAAATGCAGCTACCTTACGATCGGATCTTATTAACACCCCTGTTAAATCCGACTTTCCTCCGATCTGAACAGTCTGCAGAGGCTGCAAAGTCAGTTGTAGGATAGCACATGATTTGTAGCGGGTCCCGTTGAACACTATGGAACCGGTAAACTGTGAAGGCACATAGAGAGTGATGTTAGTTGGTTCGAGTAATGCCACCACCCCGAAAACACAATTTCCATTTTCTTCACAATGGGTAAGAACAGCATACACGAGACCAAGCTGTGAAGTTGGTATAGGTGTGAATACATCGGACGATTTTCCATTTTTATTGAAACCTAGCACATAAACATCTTCCTCGGATGTTATCAATATGCCTTTATTTTCTATCGAATTCATATCGAGCTTCGATAGAGAGGACTCGAATTGCACGATATAGCGTGTGTACTTGTTTTGCAGCAGCAGAGTTTGGTTAACACCACTGATAGCTGTCTGGATTGTTACCGATGTTCCATCAGCCTCACTTGTTATGTATATATCTGTGTCTCCACTACTGACGTGTGTGTTTCGTAAAAAGCACAAGGTGAAGTTATCTCCATATGTAAACGTTACACCTACAATGAAGAAAATTGAATATATAGCAAATCTTCAAATGGAAATGTTCCTTTCTACAAAAATTGACGAAAATTATTAAAATAAACAAGGCTTTAACAGTTTATAGGCGACCATCAAGAATTTGAGCGATGAAGGAAAAATGCCACGTGGCCTAAGGTTTTGTTTGAAGGGTTTATACAAAAGACGCAGACATTATAATGTTTCAATACCAAACGTTTAATACATCAAACAGTCTCATAAAATATACAGCTGTCGAGCCATTCTACGATCCGACAGTAATGCTAAGGGCCAACAGTATTGATAGAAAAGGTGACGGAGGAAATGGAGAAGTGCAATAACTATGTAATAAAATGTCTAATTTACAATGCTGCATAACACGAACGTTTGTTTTGTATAAAATTATGTTGTTTCTTGGTTGCTATGGATTCACCAATAGAAGTTCAACGGATAATGTTTAACTTAGTTTAACTTAGTTTATTCTGAACGCAGGCATGATAATTGCCTCTCTATTCAGATCATAGTTTATACAATATCTAATATATATATATACATATATATAAGAGTGTTTATGTTGTGACGTTACTCCAAAATTTGTCTAAACGGTTTTCGAAACTGACTAAATTTGGTGCTTCAACTACATTTTCTGGTAAAGAGTTCCAACTGTCTACAATTCTTTGAGTGAACGAATACTTTCTCATGTCCAACCTGCTTCGTGTTTTATCAATGCTGAGTGAATGTCCCCGGGTCCTTCTCTCTTTCTTAATTGGCAGAAGTCCGTGTGATGCTGTTGTCTCATAGCCTCCTCTCAAAATTGTCAAAAATGTTATATAAGTATAATAATTTGAAAGCCCCAAACCACGAAAAAACAACTGCACATGAATACATGAATTAAAGTTACGATAAACGTGATGGATTATTCCAAATCGGGGGCTGTCGTAAATGATAGCATGGAAGGATCGGTTTATATATCAAAACCAGGCATGTCCTTAAATGACCCTGATTGTTGATATGAAGTTAAACAAAATAAACAAAAATATATATCACGTCCGTGGTATAAGTATTTGAACGTTGAAATGAAACGATATCAAAATAAGTATATGCTTTTAACTACAATTCGTACTATATGTTGTATAAATAAAATCTCAATGTTCAAACAATGAAAAACGATACCAACGGGCTATTATTTTACATATACTGTAAAATTGGTTATTTTCGCGAGTGATTTATTTTACTATTTCGATATGTAAATTATATGAGTGGGAGATTTTTTTGCGATCGACCCACCTTCGTTTTCAGTTCGAGATTTCCCAAATTGATATCAAAATAATAAGCGCGGGGGAAATTTTCGCGATCAAAAACGTAATTAGCGTAAAGTTCCCCCTCGCGTAAATGTCCACGTCTACAGTAGTTTAAATGATGTAATAGGGCGTGCTATTTCATAGACAACGGGCATGAGAACCCTCCATGCAGATCATCAGAACTTCTGTCACATCCTAGCCACTACTTTTGCACTTAAAATGTCATATTCCTGTGCAACAGTTATACATAGTCCAACGGAACGCCCCTTCTGTAGCCATTGACAGGACAACATTTAAAGCAGTTTGAGACCAGTTGACCCAAGCTTCTCTTCAACCACTCATCTATTTCTACAATTGTTGATTTTACGTCTAGATTAGTTAGGTTTAGATCTAGGTTTGAATGAACATTTTACTGAAAGCCTTACCTTTGTCTAGCTTTGTTAACCAAACTTGACCATTATCTGCTTTCGTCTTGCTTGTTACATTACATTACGCCAAATGGTGCACCATGCCTACCATTCAGTGTGAAATAGTTTTCAGGTTGACGATTCAATGCATAAATGCTTATTTGTTGCTTGCATTGCATATACCTGTTTATCGGCTTTGGTCAATTATTTAAGACAATTTTGAATGTAGAAAAGTATTACCCAAATAAAGATTGTCTTTAAAGGTTAATATTTGGCAAAAGAGATGATATCTTTATGCGATATTTACCCATTGACAGCGCTGGATTAACTTAAACCGAACCAACTTACCAAAGGCGAATAGGATTGTCAATCCGCTCAGTAGCAAGGATGGATACCTTGCTTCGACCATGATAAATCTCTGGTGTATGGCAAACTTCTCAATTTGTCTCTATATTAGCCATATCTGTTTGAGATCCCTGTATTATCTAGTCACACGCCTCTATCCGCTTCTTCTACGGAATATAGTCTTCCATATATTTTTGTAGTTCAGGTTTGTCTGCGTGTCTTTCCCTGTCATGTCCAAAGCAAACTATTTACCACTTGATGGCTTTGATGACCAATAAGTTAACTCGTTTACTGCTGGATAATTGATCTCAATCACAACTACATTATCTATGTGAACGAAAATAAAAATAAGCATATACAAACTTGATGTTTGAACTGTGGTATTGACCCCGTTTAAGGTGCGCTATTGAAATAACTATTCTCATTCATGAAAGGAAACTTGTACAATGGGAGGTCAAGTATATATAAAGTATATTCTACATCACTGTTTGACATTACTTAAGTGTATTGTTGCATCTTACTGAAATACACACTTAGAGGCAGCGAAATTCAATTCATGTAAAAGTAGCTACAGAATAAATGTGAATGGGATGATTAGATGGTTCCTGGATATTAAGTACGGGTCGAATCGATTCGTTGTACATATAAAGATATTTATTCTCTTAATAGTCGTCCAAAATCTAGCAAATGGCTTTGTGGTCAGCATAAAAGTTACCCGACAAAAATAGATCGAACAGCTACTCTCCTTATTTTTATCATTGAATCCAGTGAGCAATTTGAGAATGTTGTCGATTTTATTAGAATTGAGAAAGATAAGCGTGATGACTTCAATTCCCCAATAGTTAATTTCCCATATCTAAGATAGTAACCCCATTGCTTATCTTGCCTGCAGTGTTTACATGTTCGATATTCAAGGACTTGTTTCCAAATTTCAAGTTTTCCACGACAGGTGTTGACTACTGACAAAACAATAAAAAAATACACAAGGTTTCATGAGCTGTATGTTGATGAAGATGGATTAGAATATATCGGAATGAGATTCTAAAACGATGATTTTAACCATACTGCATTTCTCGAAACCTTTTATTGTGGTGCTAGTTTTCCCATCAGTTGTCCTCCTGTTATGGACGGGGTTCGGCATACAGATGTATATGAACCATGATTTACGTATTAAGGTCCATTGGGTAACAATCATGGTGTAATTGTGGTATATAAATACGTTCGTTGCTTGTTGAAATGCTTATTTTGATGACAGGCGTCGTCGATGAATCAGAAGATGCTTACCCTTGGAAACAACTGGTCTTATTATGCTTGTACTTTTCAATGGTCTCCATATAAATCTGTTTTTGTTCATATTTTGTGATCGTTTTATATATTCTGAGTTGATGTTCTCTGTTGTTTTTTTAACATGAATATAAAAACCACAGAACGGAGATAGCCTTTCTTCAATTTCGTGGCGCATGGAACAAACTGTCAAAATAAACAGAAGACCGATATATCGAAGTCACGTGCACAAGACATATTTACATGTACATCACTTTTAAAACTGATGTTGCTCTTAGGTACGGTATGTATCCTCAATATTCAAAGCATTTAAACACTTCCACGCTCTGTTTTCCTGGAATATATCCATTCTCCATAATCGAGAAATAATGCGGTTTAAATTGGCATTTTTTTCAGAGAATGGACCCAAATATATGTTCTGCATTGCACAACTAAATCATAAGTAAAATATTAGGGGTTTAATTGACCGAGAATTATTTTAAATAACATTTTAATCATTCGTGTTTCGCGGCCCGATTGCTGTCTGAGTTGAATATTGATTTAATAGTTCTATATTTCAATGAAAAAAAAACATGTTTTATAATTCCAACATCCTCATTATGCAAATTCAACATGAACTTGTATAATACAAAATCAGAATTAAAAATAATAAATGATTTAATACATTATCCATGGTTATATATATTACACAATAGGCAAGAAATAGTGAGTGCAGGATACAGTAAAATGTGATGATTTTCATTTGCATGTGGTCGTTTATATATTGATAAATACAAATGTGACGCCATTACCAGTTTATATTATTACTTTACCTTGATGATAAGTAAGATTATGATCTATATAAGATTGACAACTCAGATTCAATTTCTGTATGAAATATGTGTTTACTTTGCCTTGCTGTTTTAGCTTGTTTTATATATTTACTGGACAATAAATACATTCAACATATTTCAACTATATATATTACTCCATCCTATTATTTTAGCGGCCTAATACATTCACAAATATGGAAGTAATTTCTACCATATTTGAAGATCAATTTCTCACACCTGGGGAGATGATTGACATGCCTGTGCATATCTAATTGGCCAGTGCATTGAAAGATTTCCTGAGGCTATATCTGAACTGTCCAGGTAATAAAATGGTGTCACATCTGTATCAGCAGGGGTGAGCAGAGAGAGGAGGGGGTCTTTGAAGTTATAAGAATGGTTATTTAACAGAAAGCTTAATTAAATATAGACTCTAACTGATAAAAGAGGGCAAAATATCTCCTTTCTTATGCATGTCTTTGCTTCATTCCCATTTAAATATATAAAGTCTATTTTCGGGTCAATCGAGTCATCTAAGGAATTTGCTCCATATTCGCCGTCGCCAGTTACGAGGGCCCTCCCTCATACTGCCGTCCCTTCAAGACCGATGAATACAATAACATCTAAATCGGATTACTTCTGAGGTTATAGTATATGCGAGACCGTCACAGGCTGGTTATTTTTATCAGCGAAAACGTAAACAACGATCCTTCGTCTTCACTTAACTTGCGTCATTAATGTGCCTTAGCTTGAGCATATCGCGAACTCTTTGCTGAAACCAATACCTCAGTTATTGGTGAATATGCAAAAATTAATTAAAATAAGATTAGCTATCAATCTCTCTCTCCAAGTTCATCCTCGTATTTCTCGCTATATTCACGCTTCGCACTCCCTCCGAGTGCGTCACCGCGCCACATAATGCAAGGGGACGCAAGTCCTGCGCCTTCCATGTCCGTTAACCTTCTCCACGGTGAAAGAGAAGAATGGCCAAATGGTCAAATATCACCCTAGAATTACACTGGGAAGCAGTACAGCAGAAGAGTAGATGGAAACAGTTAAAAAAGCGAACAATAAATACGTATGCTGCTCGTATTTTGCTGCTGTCTTTACGCAATAACAAACTTGATACGATATATATTTATACAGTCTGTACTAGTACTTCTCTACTGTCTTTCACTACTATATGCACATGGTTAACACACATACGGATGGAAATACCTCGATTTCAAAACAGTCACGTGATTATTTAAAAAATAATTTCCGCGCTAAATTTAGAGGGGGTGTCCCAGCTAAATCGAGTGGTCAAGCTGGACATACGGATCGACTTTGAATATTGGGATAGCACAGAAACATAACTGGAAAGGTAACGAAAACATACATACAATGGAAATGACGTTTTTACCGTGATGTTCCTTTAACATAAGTAGAATTTGTGTTCATATACACATTGTTCTTCGTCTTCTCAATTTCCATTTATAAACTACAAACGCATGGCAACAAACGTCATCTCTTCGAGGAGTATATGTTATAACTTTTTTGGTCAAAATAATGTCATTGGCGAGACTATTGCTGTCAACGCCTAAAGGACATGCATTGCTCGACTGTCCTGAAAGTAAGAATACCTTTTTATGGTCATTTCCTTCACACATTCATAAATATATTGTTCTATTATTAACAGAGTATTTAATATCAGTCATGTGATAATATAGTACATGTTGTCTTTCTGATTACTTCCGATCTTGACAGTATACAATATCGCCAGATATACACTTAACATAGCAACACTGATATTAACAATAACTTAAACATATGTTTATACTGTAAATCAATACAGTCCCATTCGGAATCATGATTCCTTTTACAACATACCCTGGTATTTTATCATTGTTATTCTACGGGGTTTTATTTCTTCTGTAAAAACTTTCTGTAAAAGAAATATACTCCTATCAAGATGAATGTCATTTTCAAAAGAACAGTGATATGCGAGCTGTTTCTTTTTTCATTCATCGGTCTGGTTTTTTTTTTTTTTTTTTTTTTTATAATTTTTTTATTTTCAAAGACATTTCATTTTGGATTACAAGGCAATAAACATCACATTCACACACTTCACATTCACACACATATATACTGAAGAAAACCAAACTGTCAATTAATGGGTTTTTTTCATTGTATTATGTATTATGGAATAAATTTAGTATATATGAAATTGTCAAAAGTCAATTGATCTATAATATTGAGTATAGTTAATTGATTAAATGACATAATAGTCACTATATTGCTAAAGAACTTTTAAGTACATATAAGTTGTCCAAAATATTAATGCCATATATAAAGTTATATGTATATCCAAATTACTATATAATATCAACAGTAACATGTAACATAAACACTGTACGTAATATTGCACAATCAAGAAACATACATATCTCTTTCATATATAGTTTTCCTTTTTTAAATTATAACTTTTTTATGTGTGTGCATACATAACTCACAAACATATACACCTTTACATCCATTCACCATACATACCAGGATAATACAGTAGACAAACATTGAAGAGATAAAAATTAACTGTATTAAATTGAAATAGTAACACTAAATATTGTAGGAGACAGAGACACACACAAAATAGAAAGAGAACAATAAAGAGAGAAAGAGAGAGAGAGAGAGAAAGGGTGTAAGTAGGAAAGAAAAGGAAGTTAGAGGTCCCATAGCTAAAATATCCGAAATATATTCAAAATTCCTTGTATAATTT